>NW_027619840.1:0-28993 GCF_964187855.1 Myxine glutinosa
AAGACAAGTGCGAAAAGTGGTTTTTCCACACTAATACAAGTGCAAAAGTGCTTTCCTACACCAACACAACTGCGAAAAGTGGTTTTTCAACACTAACACAAGTGCAAAAAGTGTTTTTTCCACACTAATACAAGTGCAAAAGTGGATTCCTGCACCAACACAAGTGCGAAAAGTGGTTTTTCAACACTAACACAAGTGCGAAAAGTGGTTTTTCAACACCAACACCAGTGCGACAAGTGGTTTTTCCACACTAATACAAGTGCAAAAGTGGTTTCCTGCACCAACACAAGTGCGAAAAGTGGTTTTTCAACACTAACACAAGTGCGAAAAGTGGTTTTTCAACACTAACACAAGTGCGAAAAGTGGTTTTTCAACACTAACACAAGTGCGAAAAGTGGTTTTTCAACACTAACACAAGTGCGAAAAGTGGTTTTTCAACACTAACACAAGTGCGAAAAGTGGTTTTTCAACACTAATACAAGTGTAAAAGTGGTTTCCTGCACCAACACAAGTGCGAAAAGTGGTTTTTCAACACTAACACAAGTGCGAAAAGTGGTTTTTCAACACTAACACAAGTGTGAAAAGTGGTTTTTCCACACTAATTCAAGTGCAAAAGTGGTTTCCTGCACCAACACAACTGCGAAAAGTGGTTTTTCAACACTAACACAAGTGCGAAAAGTGGTTTTTCAACACTATCACAAGTGCAAAAAGTGTTTATTCCACACTAATACAAGTGCAAAAGTGGTTTCCTGCACCAACACAAGTGCGAAAAGTGGTTTTTCAACACTAACACAAGTGCGAAAAGTGGTTTTTCAACACTAACACAAGTGTGAAAAGTGGTTTTTCAACACTATCACAAGTGCAAAAAGTGTTTTTTCCACACTAATACAAGTGCAAAAGTGGTTTCCTGCACCAACACAAGTGTGAAAAGTGGTTTTTCAACACTAACACAAGTGCAAAAAGTGGTTTTTCAACACTATCACAAGTGCAAAAAGTATTTTATCCACACTAATACAAGTGCAAAAGTGGTTTCCTGCACCAACACAAGTGCGAAAAGTGGTTTTTCAACACTAACACAAGTGCGAAAAGTGGTTTTTCAACACTAACACAAGTGTGAAAAGTGGTTTTTCAACACTATCACAAGTGCAAAAAGTGTTTTTTCCACACTAATACAAGTGCAAAAGTGGTTTCCTGCACCAACACAAGTGCGAAAAGTAGTTTTTCAACACTAACACAAGTGCGAAAAGTGTTTTTTCCACTCTAATACAAGTGCAAAAGTGGTTTCCTGCTCCAACACAAGTGCGAAAAGTGGTTTTTCAACACTAACACAAGTGCGAAAAGTGGTTTTTCAACACTAACACAAGTGCGAAAAGTGGTTTTCCACACTAATACAAGTGCAAAAGTGGTTTCCTGCACCAACACAAGTGCGAAAAGTGGTTTTTCAACACTAACACAAGTGCGAAAAGTGGTTTTTCAACACTAACACAAGTGCGAAAAGTGGTTTTTCAACACTAACACAATTGCGAAAAGTGGTTTTTCAACACTAACACAAGTGCGAAAAGTGGGTTTTCAACACTAATACAAGTGTAAAAGTGGTTTCCTGCACCAACACAAGTGCGAAAAGTGGTTTTTCAACACTAACACAAGTGCGAAAAGTGGTTTTTCAACACTAACACAAGTGTGAAAAGTGGTTTTTCCACACTAATTCAAGTGCAAAAGTGGTTTCCTGCACCAACACAACTGCGAAAAGTGGTTTTTCAACACTAACACAAGTGCAAAAAGTGTTTTTTCCACACTAATACAAGTGCAAAAGTGGATTCCTGCACCAACACAAGTGCGAAAAGTGGTTTTTCAACACTAACACAAGTGCGAAAAGTGGTTTTTCAACACCAACACCAGTGCGACAATTGCGAAAAGTGCTTTTTCAACACTATCACAAGTGCAAAAAGTGTTTTTTCCACACTAATACAAGTGCAAAAGTGGTTTCCTGCACCAACACAAGTGCGAAAAGTGGTTTTTCAACACTAACACAAGTGGGAAAAGTGGTTTTTCAACACTAACACAAGTGCAAAAAGTGGTTTTTCAACACTATCACAAGTGCAAAAAGTGTTTTTTCCACACTAATACAAGTGCAAAAGTGGTTTCCTGCACCAACACAAGTGCGAAAATTGGTTTTTCAACACTAACACAAGTGCGAAAAGTGGTTTTTCAACACTAACACAAGTGCGAAAAGTGGTTTTTCAACACTATCACAAGTGCAAAAAGTGTTTTTTCCACACTAATACAAGTGCAAAAGTGGTTTCCTGCACCAACACAAGTGCGAAAAGTGGTTTTTCAACACTAACACAAGTGCGAAAAGTGGGTTTTTCAACACTAATACAAGTGCGAAAAGTGGTTTTTCCACACTAATACAAGTGCAAAAGTGGTTTCCTGCACCAACACAAGTGCGAAAAGTGGTTTTTCAACACTAACACAAGTGCGAAAAGTGGTTTTTCAACACTATCACAAGTGCAAAAAGTGTTTTTTCCACACTAATACAAGTGCAAAAGTGGTTTCATGCACCAACACAACTGCGAAAAGTGGTTTTTCAACACTAACACAAGTGCAAAAAGTGTTTTTTCCACACTAATACAAGTGCAAAAGTGGTTTCCTGCACCAACACAAGTGCGAAAAGTGGTTTTTCAACACTAACACAAGTGCGAAAAGTGGTTTTTCAACACTAACACAAGTGTGAAAAGTGGTTTTTCAACACTATCACAAGTGCAAAAAGTGTTTTTGTCCACACTAATACAAGTGCAAAAGTGGTTTCCTGCACCAACACAAGTGTGAAAAGTGGTTTTTCAACACTAACACAAGTGCGAAAAGTAGTTTTTCAACACTAACATAAGTGCGAAAAGTGGTTTTTCCACACTAATACAAGTGCAAAAGTGTTTTCCTGCACCAACACAAGTGCGAAAAGTGATTTTTCAACACTACCACAAGTGCGAAAAGTGGTTTTTCAACACTAACACAAGTGTGAAAAGTGGTTTTTCAACACTATCACAAGTGCAAAAAGTGTTTTTTCCACACTAATACAAGTGCAAAAGTGGTTTCCTGCACCAACACAAGTGCGAAAAGTGATTTTTCAACACTACCACAAGTGCGAAAAGTGGTTTTTCAAAACTAACACAAGTGCGAAAAGTGTTTTTCCCACACTAATACAAGTGCAAAAGTGGTTTCCTGCACAAACACAAGTGCGAAAAGTGATTTTTGAACACTACCACAAGTGCGAAAAGTTGTTTTTCAAAACTAACACAAGTGCGAAAAGTGTTTTTTCCACACTAATACAAGTGCAAAAGTGGTTTCCTGCACCAACACAAGTGTGAAAAGTGGTTTTTCAACACTAACACAAGTGCGAAAAGTGGTTTTTCAACACTAACACAAGTGCGAAAAGTGGTTTTTCAACACTAACACAAGTGCGAAAAGTGGTTTTTCAACACTAACACAAGTGCTAAAAGTGGTTTTTCAACACTAAGACAAGTGCGAAAAGTGGTTTTTCCACACTAATACAAGTGCAAAAGTGCTTTCCTGCACCAACACAACTGCGAAAAGTGGTTTTTCAACACTAACACAAGTGCAAAAAGTGTTTTTTCCACACTAATACAAGTGCAAAAGTGGATTCCTGCACCAACACAAGTGCGAAAAGTGGTTTTTCTACACTAACACACGTGCGAAAAGTGGTTTTTCAACACCAACACCAGTGCGACAAGTGGTTTTTCCACACTAATACAAGTGCAAAAGTGGTTTCCTGCACCAACACAAGTGCGAAAAGTGGTTTTTCAACACTAACACAAGTGCGAAAAGTGGTTTTTCAACACTAACACAAGTGCGAAAAGTGGTTTTTCAACACTAACACAAGTGCGAAAAGTGGTTTTTCAACACTAACACAAGTGCGAAAAGTGGTTTTTCAACACTAACATAAGTGCGAAAAGTGGTTTTTCAACACTAATACAAGTGTAAAAGTGGTTTCCTGCACCAACACAAGTGCGAAAAGTGGTTTTTCAACACTAACACAAGTGCGAAAAGTGGTTTTTCAACACTAACACAAGTGTGAAAAGTGGTTTTTTCCACACTAATTCAAGTGCAAAAGTGGTTTCCTGCACCAACACAACTGCGAAAAGTGGTTTTTCAACACTAACACAAGTGCGAAAAGTGGTTTTTCAACACTATCACAAGTGCAAAAAGTGTTTTTTCCACACCAATACAAGTGCAAAAGTGGTTTCCTGCACCAACACAAGTGCGAAAAGTGGTTTTTCAACACTAACACAAGTGCGAAAAGTGGTTTTTCAACACTAACACAAGTGCGAAAAGTGGTTTTCCATACTAATACAAGTGCAAAAGTGGTTTCCTGCACCAACACAAGTGCGAAAAGTGGTTTTTCAACACCAACACAAGTGTGAAAAGTGTTTTTTCCACACTAATACAAGTGCAAAGGTGGTTTCCTGCACAAACACAAGTGCGAAAAGTGGTTTTTCAACACTAACACAAGTGCGAAAAGTGTTTTTCAACACTAACACAAGTGCGAAAAGTGTTTTTTCCACACTAATACAAGTGCAAAAGTGGTTTCCTGCACCAACACATGTGCGAAAAGTGGTTTTTCAACACTAACACAAGTGCGAAAAGTGGTTTTTCAACACTAACACAAGTGCGAAAAGTGGTTTTTCAACACTATCACAAGTGCAAAAAGTGTTTTTTCCACACTAACACAAGTACAAAAGTGGTTTCCTGCACCAACACAAGTGCGAAAAGTGGTTTTTCAACACGAACACAAGTGCGAAAAGTGGTTTTTCAACACTAACACAAGTGCGAAAAGTGGTTTTTCAACACTATCACAAGTGCAAAAAGTGTTTTTTCCACACTAATACAAGTGCAAAAGTGGTTTCCTGCACCAACACAAGTGCGAAAAGTGGTTTTTCAACACTAGCACAAGTGCGAAAAGTGCTTTTTCAACACTATCACAAGTGCAAAAAGTGTTTTTTCCACACTAATACAAGTGCAAAAGTGGTTTCCTGCACCAACACAAGTGCGAAAAGTGGTTTTTCAACACTAACACAAGTGGGAAAAGTGGTTTTTCAACACTAACACAAGTGCGAAAAGTGGTTTTTCAACACTATCACAAGTGCAAAAAGTGTTTTTTCCACACTAATACAAGTGCAAAAGTGGTTTCCTGCACCAACACAAGTGCGAAAATTGGTTTTTCAACACTAACACAAGTGCGAAAAGTGGTTTTTCAACACTAACACAAGTGCGAAAAGTGGTTTTTCAACACTATCACAAGTGCAAAAAGTGTTTTTTCCACACTAATACAAGTGCAAAAGTGGTTTCCTGCACCAACACAAGTGCGAAAAGTGGTTTTTCAACACTAACACAAGTGCGAAAAGTGGGTTTTTCAACACTAACACAAGTGCGAAAAGTGGTTTTTCCACACTAATACAAGTGCAAAAGTGGTTTCCTGCACCAACACAAGTGCGAAAAGTGGTTTTTCAACACTAACACAAGTGCGAAAAGCGGTTTTTCAACACTATCACAAGTGCAAAAAGTGTTTTTTCCACACTAATACAAGTGCAAAAGTGGTTTCATGCACCAACACAACTGCGAAAAGTGGTTTTTCAACACTAACACAAGTGCGAAAAGTGGTTTTTCAACACTATCACAAGTGCAAAAAGTGTTTTTTCCACACTAATACAAGTGCAAAAGTGGTTTCCTGCACCAACACAAGTGCGAAAAGTTGTTTTTCAACACTAACACAAGTGCGAAAAGTGGTTTTTCAACACTAACACAAGTGTGAAAAGTGGTTTTTCAACACTATCACAAGTGCAAAAAGTGTTTTTTCCACACTAATACAAGTGCAAAAGTGGTTTCCTGCACCAACACAAGTGTGAAAAGTGGTTTTTCAACACTAACACAAGTGCGAAAAGTAGTTTTTCAACACTAACATAAGTGCGAAAAGTGGTTTTTCCACACTAATACAAGTGCAAAAGTGGTTTCCTGCACCAACACAAGTGCGAAAAGTGATTTTTCAACACTACCACAAGTGCGAAAAGTGGTTTTTCAAAACTAACACAAGTGCGAAAAGTGTTTTTCCCACACTAATACAAGTGCAAAAGTGGTTTCCTGCACCAACACAAGTGCGAAAAGTGATTTTTCAACACTACCACAAGTGCGAAAAGTTGTTTTTCAAAACTAACACAAGTGCGAAAAGTGTTTTTTCCACACTAATACAAGTGCAAAAGTGGTTTCCTGCACCAACACAAGTGTGAAAAGTGGTTTTTCAACACTAACACAAGTGCGAAAAGTGGTTTTTCAACACTAACACAAGTGCGAAAAGTGGTTTTTCAACACTAACACAAGTGCGAAAAGTGGTTTTTCAACACTAACACAAGTGCTAAAAGTGGTTTTTCAACACTAAGAAAAGTGCGAAAAGTGGTTTTTCCACACTAATACAAGTGCAAAAGTGCTTTCCTGCACCAACACAACTGCGAAAAGTGGTTTTTCAACATTAACACAAGTGCAAAAAGTGTTTTTTCCACACTAATACAAGTGCAAAAGTGGATTCCTGCACCAACACAAGTGCGAAAAGTGGTTTTTCAACACTAACACAAGTGCGAAAAGTGGTTTTTCAACACCAACACCAGTGCGACAAGTGGTTTTTCCACACTAATACAAGTGCAAAAGTGGTTTCCTGCACCAACACAAGTGCGAAAAGTGGTTTTTCAACACTAACACAAGTGCGAAAAGTGGTTTTTCAACACTAACACAAGTGCGAAAAGTGGTTTTTCAACACTAACACAAGTGCGAAAAGTGGTTTTTCAACACTAACACAAGTGCGAAAAGTGGTTTTTCAACACTAACACAAGTGCGAAAAGTGGTTTTTCAACACTAATACAAGTGTAAAAGTGGTTTCCTGCACCAACACAAGTGCGAAAAGTGGTTTTTCAACACTAACACAAGTGCGAAAAGTGGTTTTTCAACACTAACACAAGTGTGAAAAGTGGTTTTTCCACACTAATTCAAGTGCAAAAGTGGTTTCCTGCACCAACACAACTGCGAAAAGTGGTTTTTCAACACTAACACAAGTGCGAAAAGTGGTTTTTCAACACTATCACAAGTGCAAAAAGTGTTTTTTCCACACTAATACAAGTGCAAAAAGTGGTTTCCTGCACCAACACAAGTGCGAAAAGTGGTTTTTCAACACTAACACAAGTGCGAAAAGTGGTTTTTCAACACTAACACAAGTGTGAAAAGTGGTTTTTCAACACTATCACAAGTGCAAAAAGTGTTTTTTCCACACTAATACAAGTGCAAAAGTGGTTTCCTGCACCAACACAAGTGTGAAAAGTGGTTTTTCAACACTAACACAAGTGCAAAAAGTGGTTTTTCAACACTATCACAAGTGCAAAAAGTATTTTATCCACACTAATACAAGTGCAAAAGTGGTTTCCTGCACCAACACAAGTGCGAAAAGTGGTTTTTAAACACTAACACAAGTGCGAAAAGTGGTTTTTCAACACTAACAGAAGTGCGAAAAGTGGTTTTTCCACACTAATTCAAGTGCAAAAGTGGTTTCCTGCACCAACACAACTGCGAAAAGTGGTTTTTCAACACTAACACAAGTGCGAAAAGTGGTTTTTCAACACTATCACAAGAGCAAAAAGTGTTTTTTCCACACTAATACAAGTGCAAAAGTGGTTTCCTGCACCAACACAAGTGCGAAAAGTGGTTTTTCAACACTAACACAAGTGCGAAAAGTGGTTTTTCAACACTAACACAAGTGTGAAAAGTGGTTTTTCAACACTATCACAAGTGCAAGAAGTGTTTTTTCCACACTAATACAAGTGCAAAAGTGGTTTCCTGCACCAACACAAGTGCGAAAAGTAGTTTTTCAACACTAACACAAGTGCGAAAAGTGTTTTTTCCACTCTAATACAAGTGCAAAAGTGGTTTCCTGCTCCAACACAAGTGCGAAAAGTGGTTTTTCAACACTAACACAAGTGCGAAAAGTGGTTTTTCAACACTAACACAAGTGCGAAAAGTGGTTTTCCACACTAATACAAGTGCAAAAGTGGTTTCCTGCACCAACACAAGTGCGAAAAGTGGTTTTTCAACACTAACACAAGTGTGAAAAGTGTTTTTTCCACACTAATACAAGTGCATAGGTGGTTTCCTGCACAAACACAAGTGCGAAAAGTGGTTTTTCAACACTAACACAAGTGCGAAAAGTGTTTTTCAACACTAACACAAGTGCGAAAAGTGTTTTTCCACACTAATACAAGTGCAAAAGTGGTTTCCTGCACCAACACATGTGCGAAAAGTGGTTTTTCAACACTAACACAAGTGCGAAAAGTGGTTTTTCAACACTAACACAAGTGCGAAAAGTGGTTTTTCAACACTATCACAAGTGCAAAAAGTGTTTTTTCCACACTAACACAAGTGCAAAAGTGGTTTCCTGCACCAACACAAGTGCGAAAAGTGGTTTTTCAACACTAACACAAGTGCGAAAAGTGGTTTTTCAACACTAACACAAGTGCGAAAAGTGGTTTTTCAACACTATCACAAGTGCAAAAAGTGTTTTTTCCACACTAATACAAGTGCAAAAGTGGTTTCCTGCACCAACACAAGTGCGAAAAGTGGTTTTTCAACACTAGCACAAGTGCGAAAAGTGCTTTTTCAACACTATCACAAGTGCAAAAAGTGTTTTTTCCACACTAATACAAGTGCAAAAGTGGTTTCCTGCACCAACACAAGTGCGAAAAGTGGTTTTTCAACACTAACACAAGTGGGAAAAGTGGTTTTTCAACACTAACACAAGTGCGAAAAGTGGTTTTTCAACACTATCACAAGTGCAAAAAGTGTTTTTTCCACACTAATACAAGTGCAAAAGTGGTTTCCTGCACCAACACAAGTGCGAAAATTGGTTTTTCAACACTAACACAAGTGCGAAAAGTGGTTTTTCAACACTAACACAAGTGCGAAAAGTGGTTTTTCAACACTATCACAAGTGCAAAAAGTGTTTTTTCCACACTAATACAAGTGCAAAAGTGGTTTCCTGCACCAACACAAGTGCGAAAAGTGGTTTTTCAACACTAACACAAGTGCGAAAAGTGGGTTTTTCAACACTAACACAAGTGCGAAAAGTGTTTTTTCCACTCTAATACAAGTGCAAAAGTGGTTTCCTGCTCCAACACAAGTGCGAAAAGTGGTTTTTCAACACTAACACAAGTGCGAAAAGTGGTTTTTCAACACTAACACAAGTGCGAAAAGTGGTTTTCCACACTAATACAAGTGCAAAAGTGGTTTCCTGCACCAACACAAGTGCGAAAAGTGGTTTTTCAACACTAACACAAGTGTGAAAAGTGTTTTTTCCACACTAATACAAGTGTAAAGGTGGTTTCCTGCACAAACACAAGTGCGAAAAGTGGTTTTTCAACACTAACACAAGTGCGAAAAGTGTTTTTCAACACTAACACAAGTGCGAAAAGTGTTTTTTCCACACTAATACAAGTGCAAAAGTGGTTTCCTGCACCAACACATGTGCGAAAAGTGGTTTTTCAACACTAACACAAGTGCGAAAAGTGGTTTTTCAACACTAACACAAGTGCGAAAAGTGGTTTTTCAACACTATCACAAGTGCAAAAAGTGTTTTTTCCACACTAACACAAGTGCAAAAGTGGTTTCCTGCACCAACACAAGTGCGAAAAGTGGTTTTTCAACACTAACACAAGTGCGAAAAGTGGTTTTTCAACACTAACACAAGTGCGAAAAGTGGTTTTTCAACACTATCACAAGTGCAAAAAGTGTTTTTTCCACATTAATACAAGTGCAAAAGTGGTTTCCTGCACCAACACAAGTGCGAAAAGTGGTTTTTCAACACTAGCACAAGTGCGAAAAGTGCTTTTTCAACACTATCACAAGTGCAAAAAGTGTTTTTTCCACACTAATACAAGTGCAAAAGTGGTTTCCTGCACGAACACAAGTGCGAAAAGTGGTTTTTCAACACTAACACAAGTGGGAAAAGTGGTTTTTCAACACTAACACAAGTGCGAAAAGTGGTTTTTCAACACTATCACAAAAAAGTGTTTTTTCCACACTAATACAAGTGCAAAAGTGGTTTCCTGCACCAACACAAGTGCGAAAATTGGTTTTTCAACACTAACACAAGTGCGAAAAGTGGTTTTTCAACACTAACACAAGTGCGAAAAGTGGGTTTTTCAACACTAACACAAGTGCGAAAAGTGGTTTTTCCACACTAATACAAGTGAAAAAGTGGTTTCCTGCACCAACACAAGTGCGAAAAGTGGTTTTTCAACACTAACACAAGTGCGAAAAGTGGTTTTTCAACACTATCACAAGTGCAAAAAGTGTTTTTTCCACACTAATACAAGTGCAAAAGTGGTTTCCTGCACCAACACAAGTGCGAAAAGTGGTTTTTCAACACTAACACAAGTGCGAAAAGTCGTTTTTCAACACTAACACAAGTGCGAAAAGTGGTTTTTCAACAATATCACAAGTGCAAAAAGTGTTTTTTCCACACTAATACAAGTGCAAAAGTGGTTTCCTGCACCAACACAAGTGCGAAAAGTGGTTTTTCAACACTAACACAAGTGCGAAAAGTGGTTTTTCAACACTAACACAAGTGCGAAAAGTGGTTTTTCAACACTAACACAAGTGCGAAAAGTGGTTTTTCCACACTAATACAAGTGCAAAAGTGGTTTCCTGCACCAACACAAGTGTGAAAAGTGGTTTTTCAACACTATCACAAGTGCAAAAAGTGTTTTTTCCACACTAATACAAGTGCAAAAGTGGTTTTCTGCACCAACACAAGTTGCGAAATGTGGTTTTTCAACACTAACACAAGTGCGAAAAGTGGTTTTTCAACACTAACACAAGTGCGAAAAGTGGTTTTTCCACCCTAATACAAGTGCGAAAAGTGGTTTCCTGCACCAACACAAGTGCGAAAAGTGGTTTTTCAACACTAACACAAGTGCGAAAAGTGGTTTTTCAACACTATCACAAGTGCAAAAAGTGTTTTTTCCACACTAATACAAGTGCAAAAGTGGTTTCATGCACCAACACAGGTGCGAAAAGTGGTTTTTCAACACTAACACAAGTGCGAAAAGTGGTTTTTCAACACTAACACAAGTGCGAAAAGTGTTTTTTCAACACTAACACAAGTGCGAAAAGTGTTTTTTCCACACTAATACAAGTGCAAAAGTGGTTTCCTGCACCAACACAAGTGCGAAAAGTGGTTTTTCAACACTAACACAAGTGCGAAAAGTGGTTTTTCAACACTAACACAAGTGCGAAAAGTGGTTTTTCAACACTAACACAAGTGCGAAAAGTGGTTTTCCACACTAATACAAGTGCAAAAGTGGTTTCCTGCACCAACACAAGTGTGAAAAGTGGTTTTTCAACACTATCACAAGTGCAAAAAGTGTTTTTTCCACACTAATACAAGTGCAAAAGTGGTTTTCTGCACCAACACAAGTTGCGAAAAGTGGTTTTTCAACACTAACACAAGTGCGAAAAGTGGTTTTTCAACACTAACACAAGTGCGAAAAGTGGTTTTTCCACCCTAATACAAGTGCAAAAGTGGTTTCCTGCACCAACACAAGTGCGAAAAGTGGTTTTTCAACACTAACACAAGTGCGAAAAGTGGTTTTTCAACACTATCACAAGTGCAAAAAGTGTTTTTTCCACACTAATACAAGTGCAAAAGTGGTTTCATGCACCAACACAGGTGCGAAAAGTGGTTTTTCAACACTAACACAAGTGCGAAAAGGTGTTTTTCAACACTAACACAAGTGCGAAAAGTGTTTTTTCAACACTAACACAAGTGCGAAAAGTGTTTTTTCCACACTAATACAAGTGCAAAAGTGGTTTCCTGCACCAACACAAGTGCGAAAAGTGGTTTTTCAACACTAACACAAGTGCGAAAAGTGGTTTTTCAACACTAACACAAGTGCGAAAAGTGGTTTTTCATCAATAACACAAGTGCGAAAAGTGGTTTTTCCACACTAATACAAGTGCAAAAGTGGTTTCCTGCACCAACACAAGTGCGAAAAGTGGTTTTTCAACACTAACACAAGTGCGAAAAGTGGTTTTTCAACACTATCACAAGTGCAAAAAGTGTTTTTTCCACACGAATACAAGTGCAAAAGTGGTATCCTTCACCAACACAAGTGCGAAAAGTGGTTTTTCAACACTAACACAAGTGCGAAAAGTGGTTTTTCAACACTATCACAAGTGCAAAAATTGTTTTTTCCACACTAATACAAGTGCAAAAGTGGTATCCTTCACCAACACAAGTGCGAAAAGTGGTTTTTCAACACTAACACAAGTGCGAAAAGTGGTTTTTCAACACTAACACAAGTGCGAAAAGTGGTTTTTCAACACTAACACAAGTGCGAAAAGTGGTTTTTCAACACTAACACAAGTGCGAAAAGTGGTTTTTCAACACTATCACAAGTGCAAAAAGTGTTTTTTCCACACTAATACAAGTGCAAAAGTGGTTTCCTGCACCAACACAAGTGCGAGAGGAGGTTTTTCAACACTAACACAAGTGCGAAAAGTGGTTTTTCAACACTAACACAAGTGGGAAAAGTGGTTTTTCAACACTACCACAAGTGCAAAAAGTGTTTTTGCCACACTAATACAAGTGCAAAAGTGGTTTCCTGCACCAACACAAGTGCGAAAAGTGGTTTTTCAACACTAACACAAGTGCGAAAAGTGGTTTTTCAACACTAACGCAAGTGCGAAAAGTGGTTTTTCAACACTAACTCAAGTGCGAAAAGTGGTTTTTCCACACTAATACAAGTGCAAAAGTGGTTTCCTGCACCAACACAAGTGCGAAAAGTGGTTTTTCAACACTAACACAAGTGCGAAAAGTGGTTTTTCAACACTAACACAAGTGCGAAAAGTGGTTTTTCCACACTAATACAAGTGCAAAAGTGGATTCCTGCACCAACACAAGTGCGAAAATGGTTTTTCAACATTAACACAAGTGCGAAAAGTGGTTTTTCCACACTAATACAAGTGCAAAAGTGCTTTCCTGCACCAACACAAGTGTGAAAAGTGGTTTTTCAACACTAACACAAGTGCGAAAAGTGGTTTTTCAACACTATCACACGTGCAAAAAGTGTTTTTTCCACACTAATACAAGTGCGAAAAGTGGTTTTTCAACACTAACACAAGTGTGAAAAGTGGTTTTTCCACACTAATATAAGTGCAAAAGTGGTTTTCCTGCACCAACACAAGTGCGAAAAGTGGTTTTTCAACACTAACACAAGTGCGAAAAGTGGTTTTTCAACACTATCACAAGTGCAAAAAGTGTTTTTTCCACACCAATACAAGTGCAAAAGTGGTTTCCTGCACCAACACAAGTGCGAAAAGTGGTTTTTCAACACTAACACAAGTGCGAAAAGTGGTTTTTCAACACTAACACAAGTGCGAAAAGTGGTTTTCCACACTAATACAAGTGTAAAAGTGGTTTCCTGCACCAACACAAGTGCGAAAAGTGGTTTTTCAACACTAACACAAGTGCGAAAAGTGGTTTTTCAACACTAACACAAGTGTGAAAAGTGGTTTTTCAACACTATCACAAGTGCAAAAAGTGTTTTTTCCACACTAATACAAGTGCAAAAGTGGTTTCCTGCACCAACACAAGTGTGAAAAGTGGTTTTTCAACACTAACACAAGTGCGAAAAGTAGTTTTTCAACACTAACATAAGTGCGAAAAGTGGTTTTTCCACACTAATACAAGTGCAAAAGTGGTTTCCTGCACCAACACAAGTGCGAAAAGTGATTTTTCAACACCAACACAAGTGTGAAAAGTGGTTTTTCAACACTAACACAAGTGCAAAAAGTGGTTTTTCAACACTATCACAAGTGCAAAAAGTATTTTATCCACACTAATACAAGTGCAAAAGTGGTTTCCTGCACCAACACAAGTGCGAAAAGTGGTTTTTAAACACTAACACAAGTGCGAAAAGTGGTTTTTCAACACTAACAGAAGTGCGAAAAGTGGTTTTTCCACACTAATTCAAGTGCAAAAGTGGTTTCCTGCACCAACACAACTGCGAAAAGTGGTTTTTCAACACTAACACAAGTGCGAAAAGTGGTTTTTCAACACTATCACAAGTGCAAAAAGTGTTTTTTCCACACTAATACAAGTGCAAAAGAGGTTTCCTGCACCAACACAAGTGCGAAAAGTGGTTTTTCAACACTAACACAAGTGCGAAAAGTGGTTTTTCAACACTAACACAAGTGTGAAAAGTGGTTTTTCAACACTATCACAAGTGCAAAAAGTGTTTTTCCACACTAATACAAGTGCAAAAGTGGTTTCCTGCACCAACACAAGTGCGAAAAGTAGTTTTTCAACACTAACACAAGTGCGAAAAGTGTTTTTTCCACTCTAATACAAGTGCAAAAGTGGTTTCCTGCACCGACACAAGTGCGAAAAGTGGTTTTTCAACACTAACACAAGTGCGAAAAGTGGTATTTCAACACTAACACAAGTGCGAAAAGTGGTTTTCCACACTAATACAAGTGCAAAAGTGGTTTCCTGCACCAACACAAGTGCGAAAAGTGGTTTTTCAACACTAACACAAGTGTGAAAAGTGTTTTTTTCCACACTAATACAAGTGCAAAGGTGGTTTCCTGCACAAACACAAGTGCGAAAAGTGGTTTTTCAACACTAACACAAGTGCGAAAAGTGTTTTTCAACACTAACACAAGTGCGAAAAGTGTTTTTTCCACACTAATACAAGTGCAAAAGTGGTTTCCTGCACCAACACATGTGCGAAAAGTGGTTTTTCAACACTAACACAAGTGCGAAAAGTGGTTTTTCAACACTAACACAAGTGCGAAAAGTGGTTTTTCAACACTATCACAAGTGCAAAAAGTGTTTTTTCCACACTAACACAAGTGCAAAAGTGGTTTCCTGCACCAACACAAGTGCGAAAAGTGGTTTTTCAACACTAACACAAGTGCGAAAAGTGGTTTTTCAACACTAACACAAGTGCGAAAAGTGGTTTTTCAACACTACCACAAGTGCAAAAAGTGTTTTTTCCACACTAATACAAGTGCAAAAGTGGTTTCCTGCACCAACACAAGTGCGAAAAGTGGTTTTTCAACACTAGCACAAGTGCGAAAAGTGCTTTTTCAACACTATCACAAGTGCAAAAAGTATTTTTTCCACACTAATACAAGTGCAAAAGTGGTTTCCTGCACCAACACAAGTGCGAAAAGTGGTTTTTCAACACTAACACAAGTGGGAAAAGTGGTTTTTCAACACTAACACAAGTGCGAAAAGTGGTTTTTCAACACTATCACAAGTGCAAAAAGTGTTTTTTCCACACTAATACAAGTGCAAAAGTGGTTTCCTGCACCAACACAAGTGCGAAAATTGGTTTTTCAACACTAACACAAGTGCGAAAAGTGGTTTTTCAACACTAACACAAGTGTGAAAAGTGGTTTTTCAACACTATCACAAGTGCAAAAAGTGTTTTTTCCACACTAATACAAGTGCAAAAGTGGTTTCCTGCACCAACACAAGTGCGAAAAGTGGTTTTTCAACACTAACACAAGTGCGAAAAGTGGTTTTTCAACACTAACACAAGTGTGAAAAGTGGTTTTTCAACACTATCACAAGTGCAAAAAGTGTTTTTTCCACACTAATACAAGTGCAAAAGTGGTTTCCTGCACCAACACAAGTGTGAAAAGTGGTTTTTCAACACTAGCACAAGTGCAAAAAGTGGTTTTTCAACACTATCACAAGTGCAAAAAGTATTTTATCCACACTAATACAAGTGCAAAAGTGGTTTCCTGCACCAACACAAGTGCGAAAAGTGGTTTTTAAACACTAACACAAGTGCGAAAAGTGGTTTTTCAACACTAACAGAAGTGCGAAAAGTGGTTTTTCCACACTAATTCAAGTGCAAAAGTGGTTTCCTGCACCAACACAACTGCGAAAAGTGGTTTTTCAACACTAACACAAGTGCGAAAAGTGGTTTTTCAACACTATCACAAGTGCAAAAAGTGTTTTTTCCACACTAATACAAGTGCAAAAGTGGTTTCCTGCACCAACACAAGTGCGAAAAGTGGTTTTTCAACACTAACACAAGTGCGAAAAGTGGTTTTTCAACACTAACACAAGTGTGAAAAGTGGTTTTTCAACACGATCACAAGTGCAAAAAGTGTTTTTTCCACACTAATACAAGTGCAAAAGTGGTTTCCTGCACTAACACAAGTGCGAAAAGTAGTTTTTCAACACTAACACAAGTGCGAAAAGTGTTTTTTCCACTCTAATACAAGTGCAAAAGTGGTTTCCTGCTCCAACACAAGTGCGAAAAGTGGTTTTTCAACACTAACACAAGTGCGAAAAGTGGTTTTTCAACACTAACACAAGTGCGAAAAGTGGTTTTCCACACTAATACAAGTGCAAAAGTGGTTTCCTGCACCAACACAAGTGCGAAAAGTGGTTTTTCAACACTAACACAAGTGTGGAAAGTGTTTTTTCCACACTAATACAAGTGCAAAGGTGGTTTCCTGCACAAACACAAGTGCGAAAAGTGGTTTTTCAACACTAACAAAAGTGCGAAAAGTGGTTTTTCAACACTACCACAAGTGCGAAAAGTTGTTTTTCAAAACTAACACAAGTGCGAAAAGTGTTTTTTACACACTAATACAAGTGCAAAAGTGGTTTCCTGCACCGACACAAGTGCGAAAAGTGGTTTTTCAACACTAACACAAGTGCGAAAAGTGGTATTTCAACACTAACACAAGTGCGAAAAGTGGTTTTCCACACTAATACAAGTGCAAAAGTGGTTTCCTGCACCAACACAAGTGCGAAAAGTGGTTTTTCAACACTAACACAAGTGTGAAAAGTGTTTTTTCCACACTAATACAAGTGCAAAGGTGGTTTCCTGCACAAACACAAGTGCGAAAAGTGGTTTTTCAACACTAACACAAGTGCGAAAAGTGTTTTTCAACACTAACACAAGTGCGCAAAATGTTTTTTCCACACTAATACAAGTGCAAAAGTGGTTTCCTGCACCAACACATGTGCGAAAAGTGGTTTTTCAACACTAACACAAGTGCGAAAAGTGGTTTTTCAACACTAACACAAGTGCGAAAAGTGGTTTTTCAACACTATCACAAGTGCAAAAAGTGTTTTTTCCACACTAACACAAGTGCAAAAGTGGTTTCCTGCACCAACACAAGTGCGAAAAGTGGTTTTTCAACACTAACACAAGTGCGAAAAGTGGTTTTTCAACACTAACACAAGTGCGAAAAGTGGTTTTTCAACACTACCACAAGTGCAAAAAGTGTTTTTTCCACACTAATACAAGTGCAAAAGTGGTTTCCTGCACCAACACAAGTGCGAAAAGTGGTTTTTCAACACTAGCACAAGTGCGAAAAGTGGTTTTTCAACACTATCACAAGTGCAAAAAGTATTTTTTCCACACTAATACAAGTGCAAAAGTGGTTTCCTGCACCAACACAAGTGCGAGAGGAGGTTTTTCAACACTAACACAAGTGCGAAAAGTGGTTTTTCAACACTAACACAAGTGGGAAAAGTGGTTTTTCAACACTACCACAAGTGCAAAAAGTGTTTTTGCCACACTAATACAAGTGCAAAAGTGGTTTCCTGCACCAACACAAGTGCGAAAAGTGGTTTTTCAACACTAACACAAGTGCGAAAAGTGGTTTTTCAACACTAACGCAAGTGCGAAAAGTGGTTTTTCAACACTAACTCAAGTGCGAAAAGTGGTTTTTCCACACTAATACAAGTGCAAAAGTGGTTTCCTGCACCAACACAAGTGCGAAAAGTGGTTTTTCAACACTAACACAAGTGCGAAAAGTGGTTTTTCAACACTAACACAAGTGCGAAAAGTGGTTTTTCCACACTAATACAAGTGCAAAAGTGGATTCCTGCACCAACACAAGTGCGAAAATGGTTTTTCAACATTAACACAAGTGCGAAAAGTGGTTTTTCCACACTAATACAAGTGCAAAAGTGCTTTCCTGCACCAACACAAGTGTGAAAAGTGGTTTTTCAACACTAACACAAGTGCGAAAAGTGGTTTTTCAACACTATCACAAGTGCAAAAAGTGTTTTTTCCACACTAATACAAGTGCGAAAAGTGGTTTTTCAACACTAACACAAGTGTGAAAAGTGGTTTTTCCACACTAATATAAGTGCAAAAGTGGTTTTCCTGCACCAACACAAGTGCGAAAAGTGGTTTTTCAACACTAACACAAGTGCGAAAAGTGGTTTTTCAACACTATCACAAGTGCAAAAAGTGTTTTTTCCACACCAATACAAGTGCAAAAGTGGTTTCCTGCACCAACACAAGTGCGAAAAGTGGTTTTTCAACACTAACACAAGTGCGAAAAGTGGTTTTTCAACACTAACACAAGTGCGAAAAGTGGTTTTCCACACTAATACAAGTGCAAAAGTGGTTTCCTGCACCAACACAAGTGCGAAAAGTGGTTTTTCAACACTAACACAAGTGCGAAAAGTGGTTTTTCAACACTAACACAAGTGTGAAAAGTGGTTTTTCAACACTATCACAAGTGCAAAAAGTGTTTTTTCCACACTAATACAAGTGCAAAAGTGGTTTCCTGCACCAACACAAGTGTGAAAAGTGGTTTTTCAACACTAACACAAGTGCGAAAAGTAGTTTTTCAACACTAACATAAGTGCGAAAAGTGGTTTTTCCACACTAATACAAGTGCAAAAGTGGTTTCCTGCACCAACACAAGTGCGAAAAGTGATTTTTCAACACCAACACAAGTGTGAAAAGTGGTTTTTCAACACTAACACAAGTGCAAAAAGTGGTTTTTCAACACTATCACAAGTGCGAAAAGTGGTTTTTCCACACTAATTCAAGTGCAAAAGTGGTTTCCTGCACCAACACAACTGCGAAAAGTGGTTTTTCAACACTAACACAAGTGCGAAAAGTGGTTTTTCAACACTATCACAAGTGCAAAAAGTGTTTTTTCCACACTAATACAAGTGCAAAAGAGGTTTCCTGCACCAACACAAGTGCGAAAAGTGGTTTTTCAACACTAACACAAGTGCGAAAAGTGGTTTTTCGACACTAACACAAGTGTGAAAAGTGGTTTTTCAACACTATCACAAGTGCAAAAAGTGTTTTTCCACACTAATACAAGTGCAAAAGTGGTTTCCTGCACCAACACAAGTGCGAAAAGTAGTTTTTCAACACTAACACAAGTGCGAAAAGTGTTTTTTCCACTCTCATACAAGTGCAAAAGTGCTTTCCTGCACCGACACAAGTGCGAAAAGTGGTTTTTCAACACTAACACAAGTGCGAAAAGTGGTATTTCAACACTAACACAAGTGCGAAAAGTGGTTTTCCACACTAATACAAGTGCAAAAGTGGTTTCCTGCACCAACACAAGTGCGAAAAGTGGTTTTTCAACACTAACACAAGTGTGAAAAGTGTTTTTTCCACACTAATACAAGTGCAAAGGTGGTTTCCTGCACAAACACAAGTGCGAAAAGTGGTTTTTCAACACTAACACAAGTGCGAAAAGTGTTTTTCAACACTAACACAAGTGCGAAAAGTGTTTTTTCCACACTAATACAAGTGCAAAAGTGGTTTCCTGCACCAACACATGTGCGAAAAGTGGTTTTTCAACACTAACACAAGTGCGAAAAGTGGTTTTTCAACACTAACACAAGTGCGAAAAGTGGTTTTTCAACACTATCACAAGTGCAAAAAGTGTTTTTTCCACACTAACACAAGTGCAAAAGTGGTTTCCTGCACCAACACAAGTGCGAAAAGTGGTTTTTCAACACTAACACAAGTGCGAAAAGTGGTTTTTCAACACTAACACAAGTGCGAAAAGTGGTTTTTCAACACTACCACAAGTGCAAAAAGTGTTTTTTCCACACTAATACAAGTGCAAAAGTGGTTTCCTGCACCAACACAAGTGCGAAAAGTGGTTTTTCAACACTAGCACAAGTGCGAAAAGTGCTTTTTCAACACTATCACAAGTGCAAAAAGTATTTTTTCCACACTAATACAAGTGCAAAAGTGGTTTCCTGCACCAACACAAGTGCGAAAAGTGGTTTTTCAACACTAACACAAGTGGGAAAAGTGGTTTTTCAACACTAACACAAGTGCGAAAAGTGGTTTTTCAACACTATCACAAGTGCAAAAAGTGTTTTTTCCACACTAATACAAGTGCAAAAGTGGTTTCCTGCACCAACACAAGTGCGAAAATTGGTTTTTCAACACTAACACAAGTGCGAAAAGTGGTTTTTCAACACTAACACAAGTGTGAAAAGTGGTTTTTCAACACTATCACAAGTGCAAAAAGTGTTTTTTCCACACTAATACAAGTGCAAAAGTGGTTTCCTGCACCAACACAAGTGCGAAAAGTGGTTTTTCAACACTAACACAAGTGCGAAAAGTGGTTTTTCAACACTAACACAAGTGTGAAAAGTGGTTTTTCAACACTATCACAAGTGCAAAAAGTGTTTTTTCCACACTAATACAAGTGCAAAAGTGGTTTCCTGCACCAACACAAGTGTGAAAAGTGGTTTTTCAACACTAGCACAAGTGCAAAAAGTGGTTTTTCAACACTATCACAAGTGCAAAAAGTATTTTATCCACACTAATACAAGTGCAAAAGTGGTTTCCTGCACCAACACAAGTGCGAAAAGTGGTTTTTAAACACTAACACAAGTGCGAAAAGTGGTTTTTCAACACTAACAGAAGTGCGAAAAGTGGTTTTTCCACACTAATTCAAGTGCAAAAGTGGTTTCCTGCACCAACACAACTGCGAAAAGTGGTTTTTCAACACTAACACAAGTGCGAAAAGTGGTTTTTCAACACTATCACAAGTGCAAAAAGTGTTTTTTCCACACTAATACAAGTGCAAAAGTGGTTTCCTGCACCAACACAAGTGCGAAAAGTGGTTTTTCAACACTAACACAAGTGCGAAAAGTGGTTTTTCAACACTAACACAAGTGTGAAAAGTGGTTTTTCAACACGATCACAAGTGCAAAAAGTGTTTTTTCCACACTAATACAAGTGCAAAAGTGGTTTCCTGCACTAACACAAGTGCGAAAAGTAGTTTTTCAACACTAACACAAGTGCGAAAAGTGTTTTTTCCACTCTAATACAAGTGCAAAAGTGGTTTCCTGCTCCAACACAAGTGCGAAAAGTGGTTTTTCAACACTAACACAAGTGCGAAAAGTGGTTTTTCAACACTAACACAAGTGCGAAAAGTGGTTTTCCACACTAATACAAGTGCAAAAGTGGTTTCCTGCACCAACACAAGTGCGAAAAGTGGTTTTTCAACACTAACACAAGTGTGGAAAGTGTTTTTTCCACACTAATACAAGTGCAAAGGTGGTTTCCTGCACAAACACAAGTGCGAAAAGTGGTTTTTCAACACTAACAAAAGTGCGAAAAGTGGTTTTTCAACACTACCACAAGTGCGAAAAGTTGTTTTTCAAAACTAACACAAGTGCGAAAAGTGTTTTTTCCACACTAATACAAGTGCAAAAGTGGTTTCCTGCACCGACACAAGTGCGAAAAGTGGTTTTTCAACACTAACACAAGTGCGAAAAGTGGTATTTCAACACTAACACAAGTGCGAAAAGTGGTTTTCCACACTAATACAAGTGCAAAAGTGGTTTCCTGCACCAACACAAGTGCGAAAAGTGGTTTTTCAACACTAACACAAGTGTGAAAAGTGTTTTTTCCACACTAATACAAGTGCAAAGGTGGTTTCCTGCACAAACACAAGTGCGAAAAGTGGTTTTTCAACACTAACACAAGTGCGAAAAGTGTTTTTCAACACTAACACAAGTGCGAAAAGTGTTTTTTCCACACTAATACAAGTGCAAAAGTGGTTTCCTGCACCAACACATGTGCGAAAAGTGGTTTTTCAACACTAACACAAGTGCGAAAAGTGGTTTTTCAACACTAACACAAGTGCGAAAAGTGGTTTTTCAACACTATCACAAGTGCAAAAAGTGTTTTTTCCACACTAACACAAGTGCAAAAGTGGTTTCCTGCACCAACACAAGTGCGAAAAGTGGTTTTTCAACACTAACACAAGTGCGAAAAGTGGTTTTTCAACACTAACACAAGTGCGAAAAGTGGTTTTTCAACACTACCACAAGTGCAAAAAGTGTTTTTTCCACACTAATACAAGTGCAAAAGTGGTTTCCTGCACCAACACAAGTGCGAAAAGTGGTTTTTCAACACTAGCACAAGTGCGAAAAGTGCTTTTTCAACACTATCACAAGTGCAAAAAGTATTTTTTCCACACTAATACAAGTGCAAAAGTGGTTTCCTGCACCAACACAAGTGCGAAAAGTGGTTTTTCAACACTAACACAAGTGGTAAAAGTGGTTTTTCAACACTAACACAAGTGCGAAAAGTGGTTTTTCAACACTATCACAAGTGCAAAAAGTGTTTTTTCCACACTAATACAAGTGCAAAAGTGGTTTCCTGCACCAACACAAGTGCGAAAATTGGTTTTTCAACACTAACACAAGTGCGAAAAGTGGTTTTTCAACACTAACACAAGTGTGAAAAGTGGTTTTTCAACACTATCACAAGTGCAAAAAGTGTTTTTTCCACACTAATACAAGTGCAAAAGTGGTTTCCTGCACCAACACAAGTGCGAAAAGTGGTTTTTCAACACTAACACAAGTGCGAAAAGTGGTTTTTCAACACTAACACAAGTGTTGAAAAGTGGTTTTTCAACACTATCACAAGTGCAAAAAGTGTTTTTTCCACACTAATACAAGTGCAAAAGTGGTTTCCTGCACCAACACAAGTGTGAAAAGTGGTTTTTCAACACTAGCACAAGTGCAAAAAGTGGTTTTTCAACACTATCACAAGTGCAAAAAGTATTTTATCCACACTAATACAAGTGCAAAAGTGGTTTCCTGCACCAACACAAGTGCGAAAAGTGGTTTTTAAACACTAACACAAGTGCGAAAAGTGGTTTTTCAACACTAACAGAAGTGCGAAAAGTGGTTTTTCCACACTAATTCAAGTGCAAAAGTGGTTTCCTGCACCAACACAACTGCGAAAAATGGTTTTTCAACACTAACACAAGTGCGAAAAGTGGTTTTTCAACACTATCACAAGTGCAAAAAGTGTTTTTTCCACACTAATACAAGTGCAAAAGTGGTTTCCTGCACCAACACAAGTGCGAAAAGTGGTTTTTCAACACTAACACAAGTGCGAAAAGTGGTTTTTCAACACTAACACAAGTGTGAAAAGTGGTTTTTCAACACTATCACAAGTGCAAAAAGTGTTTTTTCCACACTAATACAAGTGCAAAAGTGGTTTCCTGCACCAACACAAGTGCGAAAAGTAGTTTTTCAACACTAACACAAGTGCGAAAAGTGTTTTTTCCACTCTAATACAAGTGCAAAAGTGGTTTCCTGCTCCAACACAAGTGCGAAAAAGTGGTTTTTCAACACTAACACAAGTGCGAAAAGTGGTTTTTCAACACTAACACAAGTGCGAAAAGTGGTTTTCCACACTAATACAAGTGCAAAAGTGGTTTCCTGCACCAACACAAGTGTGAAAAGTGGTTTTTCAACACTAACACAAGTGTGAAAAGTGTTTTTTCCACACTAATACAAGTGCAAAGGTGGTTTCCTGCACAAACACAAGTGCGAAAAGTGGTTTTTCAACACTAACAAAAGTGCGAAAAGTGGTTTTTCAACACTACCACAAGTGCGAAAAGTTGTTTTTCAAAACTAACACAAGTGCGAAAAGTGTTTTTTCCACACTAATACAAGTGCAAAAGTGGTTTCCTGCACCAACACAAGTGTGAAAAGTGGTTTTTCAACACTAACACAAGTGCGAAAAGTGGTTTTTCAACACTAACACAAGTGCGAAAAGTGGTTTTTCAACACTAACACAAGTGCGAAAAGTGGTTTTTCAACACTAACACAAGTGCTAAAAGTGGTTTTTCAACACTAAGACAAGTGCGAAAAGTGGTTTTTCCACACTAATACAAGTGCAAAAGTGCTTTCCTGCACCAACACAACTGCGAAAAGTGGTTTTTCAACACTAACACAAGTGCAAAAAGTGTTTTTTCCACACTAATACAAGTGCAAAAGTGGATTCCTGCACCAACACAAGTGCGAAAAGTGGTTTTTCAACACGAACACACGTGCGAAAAGTGGTTTTTCAACACCAACACCAGTGCGACAAGTGGTTTTTCCACACTAATACAAGTGCAAAAGTGGTTTCCTGCACCAACACAAGTGCGAAAAGTGGTTGTTCAACACTAACACAAGTGCGAAAAGTGGTTTTTCAACACTAACACAAGTGCGAAAAGTGGTTTTTCAACACTAACACAAGTGCGAAAAGTGGTTTTTCAACACTAACACAAGTGCGAAAAGTGGTTTTTCAACACTAACACAAGTGCGAAAAGTGGTTTTTCAACACTAATACAAGTGTAAAAGTGGTTTCCTGCACCAACACAAGTGCGAAAAGTGGTTTTTCAACACTAACACAAGTGCGAAAAGTGGTTTTTCAACACTAACACAAGTGTGAAAAGTGGTTTTTTCCACACTAATTCAAGTGCAAAAGTGGTTTCCTGCACCAACACAACTGCGAAAAGTGGTTTTTCAACACTAACACAAGTGCGAAAAGTGGTTTTCAACACTATCACAAGTGCAAAAAGTGTTTTTTCCACACCAATACAAGTGCAAAAGTGGTTTCCTGCACCAACACAAGTGCGAAAAGTGGTTTTTCAACACTAACACAAGTGCGAAAAGTGGTTTTTCAACACTAACACAAGTGCGAAAAGTGGTTTTCCATACTAATACAAGTGCAAAAGTGGTTTCCTGCACCAACACAAGTGCGAAAAGTGGTTTTTCAACACCAACACAAGTGTGAAAAGTGTTTTTTCCACACTAATACAAGTGCAAAGGTGGTTTCCTGCACAAACACAAGTGCGAAAAGTGGTTTTTCAACACTAACACAAGTGCGAAAAGTGTTTTTCAACACTAACACAAGTGCGAAAAGTGTTTTTTTCCACACTAATACAAGTGCAAAAGTGGTTTCCTGCACCAACACATGTGCGAAAAGTGGTTTTTCAACACTAACACAAGTGCGAAAAGTGGTTTTTCAACACTAACACAAGTGCGAAAAGTGGTTTTTCAACACTATCACAAGTGCAAAAAGTGTTTTTTCCACACTAACACAAGTACAAAAGTGGTTTCCTGCACCAACACAAGTGCGAAAAGTGGTTTTTCAACACGAACACAAGTGCGAAAAGTGGTTTTTCAACACTAACACAAGTGCGAAAAGTGGTTTTTCAACACTATCACAAGTGCAAAAAGTGTTTTTTCCACACTAATACAAGTGCAAAAGTGGTTTCCTGCACCAACACAAGTGCGAAAAGTGGTTTTTCAACACTAGCACAAGTGCGAAAAGTGCTTTTTCAACACTATCACAAGTGCAAAAAGTGTTTTTTCCACACTAATACAAGTGCAAAAGTGGTTTCCTGCACCAACACAAGTGCGAAAAGTGGTTTTTCAACACTAACACAAGTGGGAAAAGTGGTTTTTCAACACTAATACAAGTGTAAAAGTGGTTTACTGCACCAACACAAGTGCGAAAAGTGGTTTTTCAACACTAACACAAGTGCGAAAAGTGGTTTTTCAACACTAACACAAGTGTGAAAAGTGGTTTTTTCCACACTAATTCAAGTGCAAAAGTGGTTTCCTGCACCAACACAACTGCGAAAAGTGGTTTTTCAACACTAACACAAGTGCGAAAAGTGGTTTTCAACACTATCACAAGTGCAAAAAGTGTTTTTTCCACACCAATACAAGTGCAAAAGTGGTTTCCTGCACCAACACAAGTGCGAAAAGTGGTTTTTCAACACTAACACAAGTGCGAAAAGTGGTTTTTCAACACTAACACAAGTGCGAAAAGTGGTTTTCCATACTAATACAAGTGCAAAAGTGGTTTCCTGCACCAACACAAGTGCGAAAAGTGGTTTTTCAACACCAACACAAGTGTGAAAAGTGTTTTTTCCACACTAATACAAGTGCAAAGGTGGTTTCCTGCACAAACACAAGTGCGAAAAGTGGTTTTTCAACACTAACACAAGTGCGAAAAGTGTTTTTCAACACTAACACAAGTGCGAAAAGTGTTTTTTCCACACTAATACAAGTGCAAAAGTGGTTTCCTGCACCAACACATGTGCGAAAAGTGGTTTTTCAACACTAACACAAGTGCGAAAAGTGGTTTTTCAACACTAACACAAGTGCGAAAAGTGGTTTTTCAACACTATCACAAGTGCAAAAAGTGTTTTTTCCACACTAACACAAGTACAAAAGTGGTTTCCTGCACCAACACAAGTGCGAAAAGTGGTTTTTCAACACGAACACAAGTGCGAAAAGTGGTTTTTCAACACTAACACAAGTGCGAAAAGTGGTTTTTCAACACTATCACAAGTGCAAAAAGTGTTTTTTCCACACTAATACAAGTGCAAAAGTGGTTTCCAGCACCAACACAAGTGCGAAAAGTGGTTTTTCAACACTAGCACAAGTGCGAAAAGTGCTTTTTCAACACTATCACAAGTGCAAAAAGTGTTTTTTCCACACTAATACAAGTGCAAAAGTGGTTTCCTGCACCAACACAAGTGCGAAAAGTGGTTTTTCAACACTAACACAAGTGGGAAAAGTGGTTTTTCAACACTAACACAAGTGCGAAAAGTGGTTTTTCAACACTATCACAAGTGCAAAAAGTGTTTTTTCCACACTAATACAAGTGCAAAAGTGGTTTCCTGCACCAACACAAGTGCGAAAATTGGTTTTTCAACACTAACACAAGTGCGAAAAGTGGTTTTTCAACACTAACACAAGTGCAAAAAGTGGTTTTTCAACACTATCACAAGTGCAAAAAGTGTTTTTTCCACACTAATACAAGTGCAAAAGTGGTTTCCTGCACCAACACAAGTGCGAAAAGTGGTTTTTCAACACTAACACAAGTGCAAAAAGTGGGTTTTTCAACACTAACACAAGTGCGAAAAGTGGTTTTTCCACACTAATACAAGTGCAAAAGTGGTTTCCTGCACCAACACAAGTGCGAAAAGTGGTTTTTCAACACTAACACAAGTGCGAAAAGTGGTTTTTCAACACTATCACAAGTGCAAAAAGTGTTTTTTCCACACTAATACAAGTGCAAAAGTGGTTTCCTGCACCAACACAAGTGTGAAAAGTGGTTTTTCAACACTAACACAAGTGCGAAAAGTGGTTTTTCAACACTAACACAAGTGTGAAAAGTGGTTTTTCAACACTATCACAAGTGCAAAAAGTGTTTTTTCCACACTAATACAAGTGCAAAAGTGGTTTCCTGCACCAACACAAGTGCGAAAAGTAGTTTTTCAACACTAACACAAGTGCGAAAAGTGTTTTTTCCACTCTAATACAAGTGCAAAAGTGGTTTCCTGCTCCAACACAAGTGCGAAAAGTGGTTTTTCAACACTAACACAAGTGCGAAAAGTGGTTTTTCAACACTAACACAAGTGCGAAAAGTGGTTTTCCACACTAATACAAGTGCAAAAGTGGTTTCCTGCACCAACACAAGTGCGAAAAGTGGTTTTTCAACACTAACACAAGTGTGAAAAGTGTTTTTTCCACACTAATACAAGTGCAAAGGTGGTTTCCTGCACAAACACAAGTGCGAAAAGTGGTTTTTCAACACTAACACAAGTGCGAAAAGTGGTTTTTCAACACTACCACAAGTGCGAAAAGTTGTTTTTCAAAACTAACACAAGTGCGAAAAGTGTTTTTTCCACACTAATACAAGTGCAAAAGTGGTTTCCTGCACCAACACAAGTGTGAAAAGTGGTTTTTCAACACTAACACAAGTGCGAAAAGTGGTTTTTCAACACTAACACAAGTGCGAAAAGTGGTTTTTCAACACTAACACAAGTGCGAAAAGTGGTTTTTCAACACTAACACAAGTGCTAAAAGTGGTTTTTCAACACTAAGACAAGTGCGAAAAGTGGTTTTTCCACACTAATACAAGTGCAAAAGTGCTTTCCTGCACCAACACAACTGCGAAAAGTGGTTTTTCAACACTAACACAAGTGCAAAAAGTGTTTTTTCCACACTAATACAAGTGCAAAAGTGGATTCCTGCACCAACACAAGTGCGAAAAGTGGTTTTTCAACACGAACACACGTGCGAAAAGTGGTTTTTCAACACCAACACCAGTGCGACAAGTGGTTTTTCCACACTAATACAAGTGCAAAAGTGGTTTCCTGCACCAACACAAGTGCGAAAAGTGGTTTTTCAACACTAACACAAGTGCGAAAAGTGGTTTTTCAACACTAACACAAGTGCGAAAAGTGGTTTTTCAACACTAACACAAGTGCGAAAAGTGGTTTTTCAACACTAACACAAGTGCGAAAAGTGGTTTTTCAACACTAACACAAGTGCGAAAAGTGGTTTTTCAACACTAATACAAGTGTAAAAGTGGTTTCCTGCACCAACACAAGTGCGAAAAGTGGTTTTTCAACACTAACACAAGTGCGAAAAGTGGTTTTTCAACACTAACACAAGTGTGAAAAGTGGTTTTTTCCACACTAATTCAAGTGCAAAAGTGGTTTCCTGCACCAACACAACTGCGAAAAGTGGTTTTTCAACACTAACACAAGTGCGAAAAGTGGTTTTTCAACACTATCACAAGTGCAAAAAGTGTTTTTTTCCACACCAATACAAGTGCAAAAGTGGTTTCCTGCACCAACACAAGTGCGAAAAGTGGTTTTTCAACACTAACACAAGTGCGAAAAGTGGTTTTTCAACACTAACACAAGTGCTAAAAGTGGTTTTCCATACTAATACAAGTGCAAAAGTGGTTTCCTGCACCAACACAAGTGCGAAAAGTGGTTTTTAAACACCAACACAAGTGTGAAAAGT
>NW_027619841.1:0-28986 GCF_964187855.1 Myxine glutinosa
TCCTCCTGGAGGGTCGAGCAGCCGATTACAGTGTCCTGCCTTTAAAAGGTAAATTGCGAGTCATGAATCATTCAAATCACATCATCATCATTCACTTGACCACCCTGATGACTTCTTTAGTCTCATACTATATGTCCTTCCTACCTTTCTTTTTAACCCCTTTTGCAAACACTGAACAACACATACAAACGCTATGCAGCAACAAATACCACATGCCATTCATATGCATGCACACATACGCACTCAGGTCAAAACACACACACCAAAATATACTTAAGGTTCTTCACCCAACCTGTCTCCTAACCAAAGTGCCCAAAGTTTGCTTTCTTAACTCACCTTTCTCTGGAGCATCATGTTATATATAATCTACACATACTTTAGAAACACTTAGAAAGACCGACTGCAAGAGCAATGCTAAAAATATTTTTTTAAAGAAACATCTCTAATTTATGGCCACTGATAACGTATTGTTAAACTCATCCCATTATTTCAAGCACTATCGTTCTTTGAGCTTAGAATTATTAAGATTGGCTTGTCAAATAGAGTTTGTATATTTGCATGAAAAGGACATATGTAAGGAGCCATCGATATATTACTTATGCACATGATTGGGGGAGAGGTTAGTGGGGGTGATGAGAAGGGGCAGTGAATTTGAAAGAGTTGAAATTGAGCAGGGTTAAGTTTAGGGTTAGAGTAGAATTGGAAGGATAGCATTATAAGTAGGATAGAGAGGCCAATAAAGGTTCTCAGTAACAACAACAACAAAAAAAAAGAATCAAAAGAAAATACGAGAAGGTTTGGGTAAAGAAAAAAGATACGGGAAGGGGCATACAAGGGATGAGGACAAAACTTTTTTTTGTCGATACAATATATGGATGGCTCCTGACTCTTGTCATGACATTAATATTAATATATAGACCCACTTTGTTAAGGTACTGAAGCTTTTTTCATATAAAAGACACTGCAAGTACTGCAAGTGAATGTTTGAAGCAGGTGGATTTATTTTTGCCAAATGAGATAAACTCCATTACCAGTTAATTGTCATATTACATGAGGCTGTCAAACCTGCTGTAGTTTCTCAAATGTTAAAGTCAAAACTTAGGAATGAGCGGATATGCCTTATTCCTCAATGATGCACATATTTCTTTCTTACTTAATCGGTGTCAAATGAGCATAATTATTTGGTTAGAAAGGTTCCAGATCATTATATAGTATAAATCATTTAGCCAATATGTCCCCCCCCCCCCACCCCCTCTTTCTCAGGTGCTCCCAGCACCTCTCCTTCAAGCTGAAAACTTTGTTTTGGTTATTTATTGCTGTAACATTGGAATGCATTTTTATGCTACAAGCAAAAAAATTACCAAATGTTGGTGCATAAATTAAGTTCACAGGAAAATATATCGAAGCCAGCCATGCTAAACTGCAATGGAGCAACACACTGCCAGCAGGTATGGTATTTCTGGATTCCAGGGAGTATAAAAGCCAAGACATGAAGGTTGATAAACAGACAGAAAAACCAACACAGAGTCCAAGGGAAATTGATTGAGAGAGACAGTTAGAAGCCTGCAAAGAATGATCTTAAAATGCCATAATGATAGGGCTGGTGCCATTAATTGTACCTTAGATGCAGTGAAGATTTAATTACGCTTTTGTAACTTTGAGGATTTCAAGTTTTGATTTGAAAATTACAAAATATGGTAAAATATACATGATTTATGTCATGGTTTGGGGTTTGCCTGTTTAGCATTCTCATCTGAACCAATGGCTTGTGATGCTCAGAGCTCAGGTTTGGATCATATTAATTTATTTATTTATTTATTTATTTATTTATATATATATACTGTATATATATATATATATATATATATATATATATATATATATATATATATATATATATATATATATATATATATATACATATATATATATATATATATACAGACTTGGCATTTAACATGGAATTTTTTTTTCTTCTTGACTTGGGTTTACTTTCTGAACTCAGTATATCAATCTGGTGAGTTTATTTTACCCTTCGGTGATGTCTTTGTTGAAAGAACCATGTCACTGATTGTCTTTCGCAGCAAGAAGTCAATAACAGGATTATATCACAGGTGGCGTGACAAAATGTAAGGACAGGTACATTTGACGATTGGCTTCACAATCAGGTATATAAGGGTTGTTGCGTTCTGTATTAGTGGAAAACAACTGCTGCACGTCTACAAAAGTTATTGCCGCTTCCTCTGGAGATGGTCCGTCAACTTGACAAGGCTGTTTGTCATGGAGTAGTGGCTTTACGAAATTCTGGCATGAAACAGCGTGCTATTGCTCGGCAGTATGGCATCACTCAAGGTCAGGTGTCAAAGATCCTGAAACGAAATGCTCAGAGGGGTGTCCCTACTCTAATACCGAGGCCAGGACGTCCACGCAGAACCACAAGGAGAGATGATCGCCAGCTGCACCGGTTAGTCTGCAATGGCCGTACCAAGTCAGATAATCGGCTTAGGGCTGAGTGGCAGCAACTGACAAATGTGCCTGTATCCAGAAGGCTAGTCAACCAACGACTGGTTCAAGCAGGCTATCGTGCCAGGCGTCCCCTGAAAAAGCCACGCCTGACCAGACAACACAGCCAGCGCCGATTGCAGTGGGCCAGAGAGCACCATCAATGGCAGCCAGGACACTGGAATCACGTGACCTTCAGTGACGAGTCTAGATTTCTGGTCGATCGTCAAGATGGCCGCGTCCGAGTGCGCAGACAAGTGCATGAAGCCCACAATGAAGATTGTATAGTGCCAAGAGTCCAAGCTGGAGGTGGTGGGGTGACCTTTTGGGCTGCTTTCCATGCAGGGGGCAAAACTGACCTGGTTGTTCTGAATGGAAACCTGAACCAGTTCAAGTACAGGGTCATTCTGGAAGAAACATTGCTTCCATTTGCTCGTGCAGCCTTTCGAGGAAACTTTGTCTTCCAAGGTGACAATGCATGGCCTCATCGTGCTCGCATGATCCAATACTTTCTTGCTGACCATGGTGTAGAGCATATGGAGTGGCCTGCCATGTCCCCGGATATGAATCCGATAGAGAACTTGTGGGCATAATTAACACGTCAAATCGACAACTTGGACCAGCAGCCTACCTCTGTGCGTGAACTGCAGCAGGCTATTGACACTGCATGGCAAGCGATTCCTGTCCAAACCTTGGCAAATCTCGTGAACAGCATGCCTCGACGTGTACGTGCGCTCCTGAATGCTCGTGGGGGTTACACGAAGTAATGAACTGTAATTTTACTGTCCGTAATCCCAGTCATAATTTGTCTTTTGTTTTTGTTGAAAAAATTTTTGGCTAATGGGCAAAATAAAGAGATACTTCTGGAAAACGTACAGAAGTTTAACACAGTATTGTCCATGAATTGAGTTCGATATCAGTTTACATCACTTTCAAGGATCAATTTATTTGCTTCGAAATGTCAAATGTGGTTTTTGTTTCTTTTAAAGGTCACATTAACAAAATCTAGAATAATTTCAACATAATTCCAATGAACTTTTGGTTCTAAGTCAACTTGAAAAGTAAGTTCACCCCCACAAAAAAAATATTCCATATTAAATGTCAAGTCTGTATATATATATATATTATATATATATATATATATATATATATTATATATATATATATATATATATATATATATATATATATATATATATATATATACAACATGCATTTTAAGGCCATGTTCCCTGCTAGAGCGGGGGTTAGCCTTGCGGTCCCCATGACAATCTTCTCCATTTTGCCCTATTTTCTGCATCTCTCCTTGTTAACCCCCTTGCCCGCATTTTTTCTTCCACCATCTTTAGCCAAGTCTTTCTCGGTCTTCCCCGTCCTCTACTTCCTTCTACATTAACTTCCATCACTCTTCTCAACCAGTCACTTTCATCCTTCCTCAATACATGACCAAACCATCTCAACCTGTTCCTCTTCACAGCATCAATCACAGGCAATATTCCCATCATCTTTCGCAATTCATCATTTGTCTTCCTCTCTCTCAATGATACTCCGCACATCCATCGAACCATTCGCATTTCCACCCTTTCCAGCCTTCGTTGCTGCTCTACGTTCATTACCCATGTCTCGCTCCCATAAATCATAACACTTCTCACACATGCAGCATACACCTTTCCCTTCAGCTTCAGCGACACTCTCCTCCTCATCAGCACGCCACTCAGTTCCCGAAACTTCTTCCATGCACATCTCACTCGAGCAACTGTTGACGAGTCTGATCCACCTTCTCCATTCAGCATGTCTCCGAGGTAGCAAAATGTTTTCACACCTTCCAGCTTCACGCCGTCTCCAAGATCCAACTCAACATTTCCTCCATCTGCAGCTCCCTCTGTGCACACCTTACATTTGAATGTAGCTGCCACACTGGTTAATGACCCTCTCAGACCACTACATTTTTGATGAACCCACTCAGCACACATTGTACATTGAATGGAGTTCACTCCGACACCCTTCCTGCACACAGCACACGGCCACTTCCCAGTTCTTTCCACCTCACCACATGCTTTACCACTTGCCATCACCTTTGTCTTTCCGATATTCACCTTCAGACCTTTTGTCTCCATACATTCCTTCCACTTGTTCATCTTTTCCTTCAGTCCATCCATACTTTCCGCAATCAACACCAGATCATCTGCATACAACAACTCCCACGGTAAACCCTCCTTTACGGTCTGAGCCAGCACCTCTATCATAGCTACAAATAGTAGTGGACTTAGTACCGACCCCTGATGCACTCCCACCTTCACCTCAAACTCACCACTGTTCCCGTCCTTCGTCCTTACAGCTGTGCGTGCTCTTTTGTACATTGCCATCACTACTCTGATCAACCATTCCTCCACTCCTAACTTCCTCAATGCCCATGTCAATACTTTGCGTGGAACCCTATCGAATGCTTTCTCCAGATCAACAAACCCAAAAAACACCTTCTTCCTCTTATCCATGTACTTCTCCTGCAACTGCCTCACAATGAAAAGCGCCTCTGTCGTTCCTCTTCCTGGCATAAATCCAAACTGCATTTCGTCGATCTTCACTTTCTTCCTTAACCTCCTCTCCACCCTTTCCAATACCTTCATTCCATGCTCCAATAACTTTATCGCTCGGTACGAGCCACACTCCAGAGGGTCACCTTTCCCCTTGTATAGAGGGACGAGGGTACTCAGTTCCCAATCCACTGGAATGCGGCCTTCTTTCACCACCAGATTACAGATCTCTGTCATTCTCTTCACACCCCAACTTCCTGCTGCCTTCAACATATCTCCCACAACTCCCGTCGGCCCTCCCGCTTTTCCACTCTTCATTGCTTTTATCGCTTCCTCAACTTCCTTCTCAGTTATCTTCTCTGCCGGTCCTAAAACTGGGTTACTCTCTATGTTGCCATCCCATTCATTCTCTGTATTCAACAGCATTTCCATATATCTTTTCCATCTTCCTTTAATTCCATCTGGGTCGACAACGATTTGTCCCACTTCATCCTTCAAGCAACTCACCCCCATCACATCACACCTCTCTTTCGCTATCTGCTTTGCAATCCTGAATACTGCTTTCTGACCCTCTTCCGAATCCAAGCGTTCTCCGAACATTTTCCTACATGCCTCCTGCGCCTTTGCTACCTCTTTCTTTGCAGCCTTCCTGGCTGCCTTATAACTTTCATGCTCTGCTGTTTCTGCTCCCGTACCCTTCGCCTTCTGCCACGCTTTGAACTTCTTCCTCTTCTCGTCAATCCTCTTTCCAACCTCAACATCCCACCACCATGTTTCCGAGTGCCTCGGTGGTCCTTTTGTCCATCCACATACCTCACCAACGGCTCCCAACAGACTAGCTTTCATTGACATCCAACCACTTTCAAGCTCAACCACATCATCCTCTACCCTACTCAGCCTCTCTTTTAATGCCTCCCTTACTGTCACCTCTTTCAACCTCCACACCTTCATTCTCGGTTGGTACTTCACCCGCCGAACTCTCCTCGCACCTTTCACCCTTATGTCGCAGACAACCAAGTGGTGCTGTGAAACAGCCTCCTCCCCCGGGATCACCTTTGTGTCCCGGAGGTGCCCCCTATCTCGCCTACGCACCATCAGGTAGTCAACGGTTGTCGTCGACCCCACCTGACGTGTATGTAACAAGCTTATTGTCCTCTTTCTGGAACTGAGTATTACAAATCAACAAATCAGCTCCATCAGCAAACTCCAAAATCCTTACACCTTCTCCATTTCTCACACCATATCCGTAACCCCCATGAACTCCCTCAAAACCATCCATACTCCTTCCCACATGTCCATTCAGGTCTCCTCCCACCACAACAACTTCCTCATCTTTCACGTTTTCCATCAGCTTCTCTATCGCACACCAGAACTTGTCCTTCTCTTCATCGCTTCGACCAACCTGCGGAGCATATCCCGAGATGACGTTCACCAAGAGCTTTCCAATCATCATTTTCACCATCATCAACCTATCACTCACTCTAGTCACACTCACCACACTGTCTACAAACTCCTCAGAAAACAGGACACCAACACCATTCACGCCCTCCGGGCACCGTTGCCACACAAACTTGTATTTCTGTCCCTGCCTACCCTTCACCATTCTCACACCACTTCCCTTCCATCTCGTCTCTTGCACACAACATTTGTCCACTCTTCTTCTGACCAATACTTCCACCACTTCTCCTGATCTCCCTGTCATTGTCCCCACATTCCATGTCCCAAACCTCAGAAACCGATCTCCACTTCGGGCTGCACCCTGCCCATATGTACTTGTGATTGTCATGGTTCTCTTTTTTGAGGCAATGTTTTTATGGCCGGATGCCCTTCCTGACGCCAACCCTCTTAGTCGTCTCTTACGACACGCAGGGATACGGTGTACCTATTCTGACCAGGGTACACACTGGGAAACGTTTAAAACATGTAAATTCTGGGGGGGTGGGGGGGGGGGCGTCAGCATCACGGCTGCGGTTTAAACATATTCCAACAATATCCAAACAGAACGATGAAAAAAAGAAAAAAAAAAAAACAATCCGGGAAAAGTCTCGAAGCGAGAACGTCGATTTGAGAAAGAAGGAGCAGAGGCGGAAGCGGAAGAAAACGAGATACAGGGGGCGGGGCACAAGCCGAAACGAGGAGGAGAGCGAACAAGCACGTGTCCGGGAGGAGAGAAAGAATCAATATAGAATTATTTGTCTAGGGAGGTGAGGTGAGGGGGAGAAAACAAAATAAAAGAAACAAGCAATACAGCGAAGGAAATAACCCAAACCGACAAAACACCGACGGGGGGAGGGAAGCCCCAAGTCACCAGGCCGCGCACGAGGTACGACTCAGAAAACGATTAACTACACACAAGTTTGCACGAACCACAAACCAACACCAACTAGAAACACACAATAACACGTACACAGCAAAATAACCAGTGGAAATTTGACAAAGACAAGAATGGGAAAACACTCAAACTTCGATGCCGTGGAGAGCTCGAAGCACGCCTCACTCGCCCGAGGAAGATATATATATATACAGTATTCACTTTCATACAAGACCCATAGATTCACAGATGGGAATACCAATTTTTGTGTAATTGCAAAAAATATATTTTTTTTTTTGTTAATGGGGAAAAAATAAAATTAGGCAGTGTATAGATAGTGGCCTAGCTATACACTCAGGGAGTGAAGAGATTGTTAATAGGATTAACCTTAATTAATCACAGCCTTTTTTGATGCTGAATTGCAAATAATATGCAACATGCCAATAGGAAGATTAAAATAAAAATAATTTCCTACCCTCCCTCTTCGTTCTTTTAATGAAAGTGCCTGGGGTACGTATTAGGTACGGGCCATGCCAAGAAACAAACTCTGAGGTCTTCTTGTTTCTGCCCTTGCGTAAATGCTAAAAAATGGAGCTTTCCCTATCCTCAGCATGGCCATGATGGCCTTTCTTGGCAATTTCTATGGAACAAGAACCAAAAAAAAAGTTTCCTGGGAGATCCTGCCCTTTGTGCAGGGTTAACCAGCATCACAAGTTGGTATTTGCAATTTCGCCAGGTGTGCCCATAAATGTTTTTCAATATTGTAATGGTTTTTTTTTATTTTGTATCACTAGCCTTCCCGGGAGTTCCCTGAATCCACAGTCGTTGGTTTCATTGACATCCATTAATCCATTCTCAAGTAATAACATGGCAAACAGACAGACAGACAGGCGGACAGACATGGCTACTTATATAATATTCACTTGAAACTTGCAAATGAAACTTTGTACATTGCAAATGAAACTACAGCCGATTCAATTTGGGACAATTATCCTTGCAAATGAAACTATGTACATCTTCTCTTCATACCTCCTTATGCCTGAAGAAAAAAAATGAAACAAGGAAAAACTATACATATAATGATCGCAAAACAAAAATGAGTCGCAAAAACAATGATATTTATTTCCCAGGAAATGGGAGGACAATTTGATTCCAATTGGATGAGTCATGACTTGACTTTCGAACTGGTATCAGAGCCTTCCTTCGGCCGGTAGATTGGATCATCCTTCAACAGTGCACTTCAAATCATTACTCCAGCATGGCTCATTGCAGCAATAATTAATTTTACTCTTGTAGAAAGGAAATAAAAAGGGTTTATGCAAATGCTAATGAGCTTTAAAGATACTTGCAGAAAAAAAAATTACTTGCGTGCCGCAGGTAATTTGTTCACAGTCTTGGTCGCCCTTTTAAGCGAGAATAAATCTAATTTGTTTCCACTCTGAGCATTTAGAGCATGTCACAAAGCTCAATATTATTCAATTCCAAACAATCAATATCAAATTTGTGAATGATATGGGTATACCAGGCGTGCACAACTGAAATAGTTAGAAACACCAAGTATTGACCTCATGACTATCACTTATCACAGAGCACATGGTGCCTTTATATCTGAATAGGCATGGCCATTTTGGTGTTGTGTGGACGTGGGTGTGGGTGAGTGTGTGTACAATCATGTATGTATAATCACAATTAATGTGCATGTACAATCAGGACCGTGTATGAGTGTGTATGTATAGTGACGATTCGTGTGTGTGTACACTGTATGTATATATGTTCTGATTCTGATGTACCATACTTGTTACAGAGTGTCGGTGTTGCCGAAACAATTTCTTGGCAAGGGTTATTATACTGGGTGGTTAGCCACTCACTTCCCAACAGTAGTTAGTGCAGGAATTTGGAATTTGGCCATGATGCCAGAACCTTTGTGAAGGACACCGTGGAATCTTTAACATCCACTAACTAATGCAGCAGACGGGACAACCAGTTCAACAACGCCACTCATGCCATGCCGAATCGCTCATGCTTGCTAAGCTCGCATGCCTAATAGTTCGAACCTCTGCCACTGTTTAGCACAGCCTTTTTAAGGCTACAATACTGGGTACACTAAGTGTTAAATCTGAGTGGAAAAAAAATTCAGATAAAAATTTCAGGAAAGAGTAAGTATGCTGTATGATGTTGTTCTTTATATATTGGACTATCCGAGTTTGAATCATCAGATCTGTTACATGCTTCATTTGCACCAAAATGAAAACGAGAGTGCACTTCGCATGCTGGATTCGTGCATAACGCAACACCCGAGGACACGGACACGAAAACAAGTTCTGACGTCATCCGTAAACGAGTGGTGTATATATATCTATCTATATATATATACATATATATATACACACATACAGTACATATATACAGTACATAAAAACACACATCTGCGTTCTACGCCAAGTGCTTGAAGTCAAAGAAAGGTGTGATAATTATCTGGTATTTATGGAAAATGTGACCCCACTGCAAAAGAGCAAGAGTTGCAGAATTCTCCAGTTATTGTGCATGAAGTTTTGAGGGGGGAGGGGATGTAACGTACAGGTGCTTGCATGTAATTGCTGACAGTGATATCAAGTGTTCCATGTAGTATGACATATAGTTAATGTAAAGAACAGGATGATATTTTGCATGAGGTATTTGGGAATACAAGGCAAACAATGAGCATTAAAACAAAGCAATTTCATTTGGGAATCCAGTGTGCGTTAGTGTACTGCAATAAAAGGCTATATGGTAAATAGTGCAGAAATTGAACAAATAAAACTCAATACAAGAAACAATCTATGGTAAAAAAATAATCATAATAATAATAATTTAAAATGACTATCTCTGGTCACCTTCAAGCCAAGTCCCAGTATATTTATCACAGAAGCTTTGGCTGCGATCTACCCACAACTTCATCGACAGTTATACAATATCAATAGATGAGGTAAGCTAACGGTTAAAATACGGTGTCACTTGCGGCCTGATTATGTGAGGTATCATTGCCCCATTCTAAGATATTGCTAAACCCCCATCTTTAGCTCTTATTTATTTATTAAGTGAACATCTATGATTATTAGTTACTAGCCGAAACCCGTGGAACATCCACGGAAGGGAGGATGTGGTGTATGGATAGAGTGTACCATTATGGATGGCATAGGGGATTTGCTTGTCCGAGTAAGAGTTAGGAAGAAAGATGAGAATGAAGAGTGCGTATATGAACAACGATCGCCGACCCCGGCACAAATGCATGCTCTGGATTGTCCACTCAGCGGACGGCGTGCTTCGCCTTCGCCCAACAGACGCCAATACGATGGCGTAGTAAGATGGCGTCGTATCGGCAGTTAATCGAATGCTTTTGGGCCCCAACGTCGGCTAATTCAGATTTTTAGAGTATGGCTGTACGTGATAAACAAAGAGCGCGGTTCGTAGATCGTAAATCCATTCGTGCCGTGGGCATCGGGTCACTGGGTGCGGCATAAAAGGGATAACAAAGTCGAGTCCTTACGCTATTATTATATAGATTTTCTTTTAGGTTATCTGGTTCTTTTCTTTGCAATGATCTCAGCCTCATGGAGGAACTTGTATGAATGTATGTGTCCTGTATGTGATATACATGTAGGACAAATACATTTGTAGACATCGTTGTACTTTGACCAGAATTGAAAGCACATTAGTTGACAATGGACAAACACGCATGATACAATAATGATACATGGTTTTGAACCTAGGTTCCCCACATCATGAGCCAAGTGTTCAGATGGAACACTAACAGGCCAGCCAGAGGTGGTTGGTGTTATTTATTATATTACCTGCACCACCAAAGGTAGGCAGAGGTTATGTTTTCACCCCTGAATGTCTGTTTGTGTATCTGGTTATCTGTCTGTTTGTCTGTCTGTTTGTCTGTCTGTTTGTCTGTGAGCAGGCTATCTCAAAAAGTTGTGAGTGGATTCGGATGAAATTTCCTGGACAGATTGGGTGTGACAAGGTCGAATTGGTTAGATTTGGGTGAAGATCCAGATCTGGATCCAATAATTTTTCAGTGATTCTTCACCATTGAGAGATAGGGCCAAAATGAAAATATAGCTTGATATCTCAAAACATTGTGGACCGATTATGGCAAAACTTGGTGGATGAGTTGGGGAGGTGACACGAACAAGCCAATTCGATTTTGGTGCAGGTCCAGATCCACAGCAGGTCTAACAGTGGATACAAAACATAAACTGTTCAGCCGGGCGGACGTAAGTGCTCTACCAAGCGCCCTTCTAGTTTATAAGTGTTTTATAATAACAGGCCAACAAGAGGTCTTCTTTATTTTATGGCTATTTACCTGTCCTGTGGTATCCATGGTGGTGCCAGTGCGGATGTGGCAATGTGTGTCTAAGGTCAGGTTTAGATTGACAGATATCTTAATACTTTCAGGATATTAATCGATTATAATCAATGAATATTGATAACAAAAAAAAAAAATTGGGGGGGGGGAGGGATAGGGGAGGGGGGCTTGTGATATGCCTCCTCATTTCATATTGTATTGATTGGAAATATTTTTGAGGTTTGCTTCTTGGATGGATGGACCAATATTTATTGGATTTGTAGGGATTTTTCACCTTTGTGACTCCAGCACAAAGAGATATATTGGAGTCAAAGTTGAGGTTTACAATATAATGACATTATCATTCGATTGACCGAATCAATTAAGACGATGTTTCCAACGATTTTTTTGGTCTTTTCCATCTATACTGTGCAAAGCTAAATTAGCATTTGTCACGTGGTTCCATCATGAAATACACAAATGGACAACCAAAAGTTCTTTAGAGATGTATTTATAACCAAAAGTTCTGTAGAAATTGTTCAGGCCCTATTTTTGGTTGTCCTGTTTTGTGTTCACATCTGAGCAAAGGACACAGGATTCTGGGATGTCATGTTATAATCAGACTGAAGGTTGGCCTGCTGGTATTCCCATCTGAACCCCTGGCTTGTGATGCATGTTCACCAGGTTCATATCCCATATACCACGTGTTTAACTGTTATCCACTACTGTCCTTGTGATTTATGCAAAAGTACAAATGATATCTTCTGATGTCTTTATCCTCAATGTGATATTTGTTCAAACTACTCCATGAACCTAAGACTGTAACAAACATTTCACCCAAATTTTTTTACTTTTCAGTAAGAGTTTTTCTGTTACTCTATTGCCTCGTTTCCAAGTACGACTCAACTTGAATGTCTGACACGATAGCTTCGAGCAATAGTACTGAACCTTTTTCCATAGGCGTACCCTTGGTCTCAAGATGAGGCATCACTTACCCCATCTTAATGGTGACTCAATCATTTTATACTACACTAGCACCTAGCACACACACACACACACACACACACACACACACACACACACACACACACACACACACACACACACACACACACACACACACACACACACTTCCCACGCTGGTTGTCCTGTCTGCTAGCATTAGTTGGTGTATGGTAAAGTGTCTTTTATGAGAAGAAGGCAAGTTATGCAGATGAGATTGGCAAAAATAATTAATTAATTATCAAAAACATCAAAATAAATAATCATTTTAATATTCAGTGAGTTTTTGTGCCATCCTCGTGGCAAAATATACCGCCCGGAGATGCCGCCAAGGAGGAGGGATGGAGACACTCAGCTGAGCGTGGCATGCTTGGATCTGCCCCCTTGGAAGAGTGTGAGTTTGAGAGAACACAAAATGGAATTTAATCTCTGAAACCAAATAATGTTTTTTGGAAATAGAATATAACTGGCTCTCCAATTCACAGTGTTTTAACAGCCTGCTGCACAGTATGGTCAATTTATGGTTCACATCAGCATTTTGTTTACCCAGTATAAGGCATGCCATCATCATCTTTTTAAAGCATGCTAAATGACTTATACTGAACTGTGTTTATCATCGGGTCGGAAATTGAGCAACAGACATGGAATCGCTATCTCTCCAGCAGTCTATTACACAAACATTACTCATCTAAATTCAATCAAGGTATCAAAAAGCAAAGATGGTAACACAACGTGATCATGCTCTGTTGCAAATGCATGACAAATGCATGTTGCATGACATTTGCAAATGGCTCTGTTATTAATGACGTGAAACGTGGGAACAGCTACAGGAGTATGATCATTACTTTTTGTTTCTCACTTCCGTTTATACAGTATGTTCCAGATCCACCCTTCAAAATTGTCTTCAACTTACAATCCTAAACTCCCTCTCTTAGTGTTGCCCAGCTACCCATTAAAATGTAAACTAGAACGGCACTTGGTAGAGCGCATACCTCCACCAGGCTGAACAGTTTACGTTTTGCATCCCACTGATAGGCTGGATCTACATCCGGACCCGAACCAAAATCTAATCGGCTTGTTCTTGTCACATAGCCAACTAAGTCACCAAGTTTCATATGAATCCGTCCATAACTTTTTAAGATATCGTGCTATATATCGTGTTTGGCCCTATCTCTCAATGGTGAAGAATCACTTCAAAAGTCTAGCATCTGCATCCGGATCTTCAGCAAAATTGAATGAATTCGTCCTCATCACACACCAAACCTGTCCACCAAGTTTCATCCCAATCCGCCCATATTATTTGAGATATCCTGCTCACAAACAAATAAACAGGGGTGAATACATATACATATTCGCCATCAATCTTCAGTAGCGGAGGTAACAACAGCTTCATTTTATAACTTTTGACCTTTTTGCATTTTTTTATTACTAAACCTTTAAACTATTAAATAAAGAGCTCATACTGAGTATTCATTCTTGATTTATTAAGCTGCTTGCAGAATGCAAACACAACACACTTCATCAAATATACAAATCCTATATTTATTATGTACTAGCAGAGGTACCCGGCTTTGCACGGGAGTGGGAGGAGGAGGGGAGGGGGGAAGAGGAGGGGAGGGGAACGGGGGGGAGGGGGGGAGGGGGAAGCGGGGGAGGAGGAGGGGAGGGGGAAGAGGAGGGGAGGGGAATAGGGGGGGAGGGGGGAGGGGGGGAGGGGGGGGAGGGGAAGGGGGGAGGGAAGGGTGCGGGGGTGCCCAGGGGAAGAAGGGCCCCTCCCCTCCCCCTCCCCCCCCTTTCCCCTCCCCCCCCTCCCCTCCCCCTTCCCCCTCCCCCTCCCCCTTCCCCCCTCCCCCTCCCCCCTCCCATCCCCTTCCCCCTCGTTCCCCTCCCCTTCTCTTCCCCCTCCCCTCCTCCTCCCCCTTCACACCAGGGGGGTTGACTCAGCCTGTCATCCCACCGAGGTCGGAAGTCGGAACTCATTGTCGTCAAATAAATGTAGCCTGTATGTTTCACTCTTTGTCACATGCCGTTGGTCCCATGTCAATCGGATGAAGTTGAAAAAGTAACGTTACGAAGGTTCTCTGGGACGTACTGATTCCGAATAATGAAGTTGAAAAATTAACGTTCCGAAATACGCTAATTACGCTAACAGAAGCGCTGGAGGGAGCACTGCGCTCCCTCCCTTAGATTCCCTCCCTCTTCTGCTAGCGCTAATTACGCGTAACACACTAATTTTAAAACCCGAAGTTTTTTTAATTTTAAGGTGTGCTGTAGTCAGAAGCGCTAGAAGCGCTGCGCTCCCTCCCTTCGAATCCCTCTCTCTTCTGCTAGTGCTAATAATACGCTAATTTTAAAACCCGAAATTTTTTAAATGTTTATGTCTCCGTGACATTCCTGGGACCATCCCGAGTCGAACAGTACTTTCCGCTCGCAAATCCGTCCACGGGTTCTCGAGATCTTAGAGATCGTAGATAGATCAGGATACAGACACAGAGGCCAACTCTACTTTATATATATAGATGCATGTAGGAAGCACCCCATATCTGCATACATACCCCACTTGTATATTATGTCAAATTCTCCTATCTAATACTAGATATATATATATATATATATATATATATATATATATATATATATATATATATATATATATACTAGCTTGGCTCAGCTCGCTGCGCTCGCCTCACCACGCATCGTTGCTGAGAAACGGGCTTGTTTTAACTGAGGATAATGACTGTACCTGAGTTGCTGGGTTGTCATGATTTACATCAATCAAAATACAAACAATTATTTTTACACAAATTTATTTGTAATGTCTGTGATATTACATTTTTATAAGCAATTTAGGTTGAAGATTTAGGTTGAAAAAAAAAACAATTTTAAAAAGAACCCCTCCGCACATACATAGGGTAGGGGTAGGTGCATACTGGAAGTTTGGGATGGTTACACCTCACCACCGCATAATTTAAAACACCTCACCACCACCTAATTTAAAACACCTCACCCCCACGTAATTCAAAATACCTCACCACCACGTGATTCAAAACCATCACCACGTTATTAAAAACACTTCACAACCACGGAAACAAGAGTTTCAGGGAGTAGTTCAGTGACAACACAGACACCGCCCAGATATGTAGATATAAAGATAAATTACTGTACCTGAGTTGCTGTGTTGTCATGGTTTACACCAATCATAATTCATACAATTATTTTGCACAAATGTATTTGAAATATACGTGATATTACCTTTTATAAACAATTGAAGTTGAAGACTTAAGTTGAAAAAAAATATTTTTTTCAATTAAAAAAAGAAAAAAAAGAAAAATTGGAAATTTTTTCAAAAACAATACCCTTAAGACATACACACGGGAGAGGTAGGTGCATACCAGAAGTTTGGTAGGATTTCACAAAAGTTTCAGGGAGTAGTTCAGTGACAAGACAACACAACACAGGACAGACACTGCACAGATATATACGTATATATTACTATATTACTATATTACTATAGTAACAGAATCTGCATTAACAGAATCAATCATTAACTCATCAGACATAATAAAGTGCAGCTGATCCAATTACAGCTGCACATTCCATGGTGCTGTTACCTCTCAAGCAAATAAATTTATTCTTTATGAGCCAGTGTGCATTTCCTTTCCGTATATGTCTCCTGACCTGCCAATTTTTCGTTATTCACATATATGTTTATATACATGTTATATACATGTTACATGTTATATACATGTTATATACATATATGTTTATGTATATATATATATATATATATATATATATATATATATATATATATATATATATATATATATATATAAATGGTGAGGCAAAAGGCACTATACAGTGCACATTTTTATTAATACAAAGAAAAGTGAAACATGACATAAAATAAGGTACTTCCATTAACTACAGTTAACTACAGACATGAACTGAACACTGTTATGTTGTTCTTCAATTTAAGTGGTCGAACTGTTGACCATCAGCGTTAACACACGTCTGACATCTATCTTTAAAAGCGAGGCAAACGTGATTGTATAAGGTTAGGTTATCATTGATTTTTTGCAAATGTCTGAGATACATATTCCCTAATGACTCATGCACAGTATGTGGATTTTTGGCATAGACAAGTCTTTCACCACTCCCAAAAATAAGAAATTTGTGGGAGTTATGTCATGGGATCAAGAGGCCCATTCCACATTTCCCCAACGAACCAAAGTTTCATGAAGAGAGTTGCACACCACAAGAGCACAATTAGGTGGTGCTCCGTCATGTTATAAGTACATTTCATATACATCAGCACACTAGTGCACATGGGGCATTGGGGCAGGGAAAATGTTCTTAACATTTCAAAGTAGCACTGTCCTGTTGCAGTTGCATCAAATAAATAAGGACCAATGACGCCTGAGGTTGAAATTGCTCCCTACACGTTAATGCCAGATTTCTTCAGTTGCTGTTCAATAGTCACATGAGGATTAGTGTTGTCCCAGAAGACTGAATTACACCTATTCATGTGTCCAGATAGATGGAATGTGACTTCAATGTGGGATGTGGGACCTATAGTTCACACTCCTTAACATTTGCAACACTGATCTTTGACTAATATCAAATTCCAAAGAAGCACGGTGGCTTGATCCTTTTTGAGCTATTGGAAAAACCTTATGAATGCTTTGTTTTAGTTGTCACTGTTACTGGTCTTCCACTACATGCTGCATCCAAGACAGATCCAGTAGCTTCCATTTTGTCTCACAAACTGCACATTGCAAGGCGATTTGGCAGAATAGTCTGATACCTTTGCTGCCAAGCGTGACGTACTTCCTCCACATTTCCATTTTTCCAATAATGTTTCATCACAAATAGTCTCTCATCTTTACTCATTTTCTCGCCATAATTATGGGTAGCTATATCTGTAAAAAAAAAAAAAAAAATTACGAAAAGACAACACATAATAAATACAAAGACAGAATTTTTTTATTTTTTTTTGTATACTGAATCGAGGCTCGTGAAAGAGCACTTGGATAATTTCCGAATTTTCGAATTGGATAATTTCCCCATTTTACTTTTCTTCATTCATAGACGAGTCCATTTGGAGTATAAGACGAAGCCAGATCAACTATGGTAGTAGATCAACTACATTTATTTCACAAACAAAATCAACCAGACAAACAAAACACACAAAAAGAGGGAGCGGAAGACAAGATGGGGAGAGATGGGGAAGCACACAAACCACAACATTTGAGAGCAGGGAGAAGTGTGGGAGGGAGAGGGCTTGGGGGCAGGATGCGTGGGAAGGGGGGGTGGGGGGGGAGAGGTATAAAACACAAGGGGACCGAAATTAGCGGGGGTAGAAAAGATCATTTTTTTTTTGTATACTGAATCGAGGCTCGTGAAAGAGCTAACATTTATTTCACAAACAAATCAACCAGACAAACAAAACACACAAAAAGAGGGAGCGGAAGACAAGATGGGGAGAGAAGGGGAAGCACTGGAATGGCACTCGGTAGAGAGCATAGCTCTGCCACGTTGTATCCCACGGATCTGGATCCGGACGAGATCCAAAATCGAATCAGCTTGTTCTTGTTGCCGAACCAACTCATCCACCTAGTTGTCATAAGTTGCCCACAACTTTTTGAAATATCATGCCATATATGGTTTTTGGCCCTATCTCTCAATGGTGAAGAATCACGCGAAAAAAAAAAAAAAAGATCATATCCGGATCCATATTCAGAACTTCACCAAAATCGAATTACTTCATGTTAGTCACACTCAACCTGTCCACCAAGATTCGGCCGAATACATCCACATCTTTTTGAGATATCCTGCTATATATCCATTTTAGCCCTATTTCTCAATACTGAAGTATCAATTAAAAACTCTCAGATCCAGACCCAAATCCGAATCTTTACCAAAATCAAACAATTTCTTCCATGTGACATACCCAACCTGTCCACCGAATTTCGTCCGAATCTGTCCACAACTTTTGAAATATCCTTTTCACAGACAGACAGGAGTGACATCATAACCTCCATCCACCTTTCGGCCTATAAGTCAAAGTGGAGTACAAGTCGAATTGGATAATTTCCCCATTTTACTTTTCTTCATTCATAGACGAGTCCATTTGGAGTACAAGACGAAGCCAGATCAACTACGGTAGTTAGCAAAACTTTAATTCGGTCAGAACGATAGAGGTGTTAACTCCTCCTGACATTCACAGCACATCGCTGCCCACAGTACTTCTTTAAATCAAGCAAGTGTATATGGTGTTTAAAACAAGTGACAGAATCAATATGAGAACTAGATGATAGGACATTACATTTTGTCGCAGGCCACTACTAAACGCATTACCACCTGACACATATTGTAATGCAAGTACTCAATGTTTGTCCACCTAAGTTTGCAGCTGCAATTGCCATTCTTGGTTATACTGGTAGTTCGCAATGTATCCATGGCTCTACGCCATTCCCCAAACACACTGCTCACCCAATCGGCAAACGTTCCGGACAATGATTTCTGTGTACGTAGTACAGTGTACCCCCATTTTAAAGTTGAAATTTGGTAGTTCTCTTTTGTTTTCAACACAAGATTCGTCTTCGTACAAATATTCCTCTTTCCCTGGCGCTCTGATTTCACCATCTCGTTCATTTATTGCCATGTTTTGATTTCGCACCATCCGGTTGATTTATTATCATTCATTTATTACAGTTTCATCTGATGATAAATCTGACTTCTGGTGACATTCATGATCAGATTTCTCCAAACATCCCTATCCTGCACTGCTTCCCGAAGCTCTGGCAGAGACAGCTTGGGTGCAGCCTTTACACTCATCCATTCAACAGAAGCGTCTGCTTCTTCTTCTGCCTCTTCCTCTAACAGCTCAAACAGTTTGGTTAACTTCTCCAGACTTTTCTTTTCTGCACGCATGATGTGTACAACCAAAGTATGACAGTTTATTTCTCAGCATCAGGGATTCTATTGTACATCGTGGTCTAATTGCTTGAAGCACTAATTTGTTTGTTCTTCTTGCAGTCCATTGAATTTTTAACATTCGTCTCCAACACCACCTTTAAAAACTGTCAATCTTCCTTTCTTTCTTCTTCACTGTCCATGACTCTACTAGAAAAAAAAATTCCCTTTTTAAGGCCATTTTCCCTGCTGGAGCAAGAGTTAGTCTTGCGGCCCCCATGATAATCATGGTTCCCTTTTTGAGGCAATGTTTTTATGGCCGGATGCCCTTCCTGACGCCAACCCTTTCGTCGCCTCTTACGACGTGCAGGGATACGCTGTACCTATTCTAAACTGAGGCACACACCGGCACATTCATCCCATCAAGCTGGTACTCAATTTGCCAACCTCGGAAGGTATGACAGGCTGAGTCAACTCCCCTGGCGTTAATTCAACGATCGACTGAGACTCAAACTCAAGATCCTAGGGTCCCAAGCCAGCACCCTAACCGCTAAGCCAACACCAGGCTTCCATGACTCAACTGGAAATACCAGAGTATTCACCAGCTTCCTCTTGGTTTGTATTGTCACAAATTTGTCTTTCCAGATCTTTTTCGATCCTGACTACTGTTCTCCCCAACACTAACCATCCATGAATTTCTCCTCCACATTCTCCACTCACTTCAATCTTAGGATCCAGGAAGATGAAGCTTTCCATTATTTCCACATGATCGTCTCCCAAACTGAACTCGTCCATTTCCTCAGTTGACAATATTTACTCCCGCCAGGGACTAATGCATTCGATCGTGTACGTGTGTGTGTGTGTTCGTGTGTTTGTGAACAAGATATCTGGAAAAGTTCTGAACGGATTTGGATGGAAGTTGGTGGGATGATTGCCCTTGGGATAAAGAAGAATTGATTAGTTTTTGGTGAAGCTCAGGATATTATTCCCGATGCAGGAATTTTTTGAAGGATTTTTTTACCATTGGAAGATAGGGCTCATTTTTTTTTAACATTATCTTCTATATATTCTATATTTAACATTGTGATATGAAAATAGTTTTCATATTTGTTGTAAATGTAGTTAAAACTCTTGGTTATGCGTTAGAGCGGTGTATTTTGTTAGCAGCGTCGTCTTCAAGGTTCTTTTTTTTTTCTAATAAAGACATATTCTGTCATTTTAAAACCACCAAAATGTGTATTCGGTTTCCCCGTTTCATAAAATGTGTCGTTTGATACGTATAATGCTTTAAAACTGTTTTCTTTTTTTTCTTCTTTTTTTTTTTTACCTCAGAAGAGATATCAACATTATCCTCAGCGAATGTCAATCTCAGTGTCAGTATTTGATGAACTTATAAAGACTTAGGTGAGTTATAAGTGTGACCAGCATGTGCACGGGATTCTTCCCAGAAGAATGAGTGGTCGCATTAGTATGAACGACTTAGAATGAGCGAGTTTTGTTTTGACGTTTGGGCCAGTTTTACATGTTGTATCCCTAAGGAATGAAACGAACGTTTTTCTGGCTTACAATTTTATTTGAAGTCACACATGCCTCAAAATACACTCACTTATATAGAATTGAACGCTGAATCCGAAAATGGAAGTGAAATTGCCTTGTTTTTTTTAACATTATCTTCTATATATTCTAAATATATATCTGTGCAGTGTCTGTCTTGTGTTGTCACTGAACTACTCCCTCAAACTTTTGTGAAATCGTACTATTCCAACTTGACCCACGGCGGGAGTATGCGCTCTACTGAGTGGCGTTCTAGTTTAGTATTAGATTTTCGTTTATCTCCAACATCCCCATTTTCTTAACATAATCCACATCAATTCATGATCAACGCAATCAAAAGCTACATTTAGACACAATAGATACGTCTTCAATGTCATATCTGGTCAGAGTTTTATATTACTTTCACCTTCCTAAATTTGTCTCGTATTTTTGCCACGAGGAGTACATGATTTGTCTCGCAGTCTGTGCCTGGCAGAGGATTGGCAGGTTGCACAGCAGATTCAAATTCTTCATCTTCAATTGATTATAATGTAGTCAATCGGAGTTCTACGTTGCTCATCAGGTGAAGTCCACATGTACAGTCTCCGCTTCGGTTGTTTGAACCACGTGTTTGCAATGTTGAGTTCATTCTCCACACGAAACTCCAGCATTCGCTCCCCTGGCTCATTTTGGATAAGAGGTCCTGCGTTCTAAGAAGTCGTTATTCCTGCAATCCCTGGTGTTCCTGCCTCTCCAAATTTTTTCTTTTCAATTTCCCATACTAATTAAAACATCTCCTTCCGGCACCTGTTCTACCAGTTCCTGTAACTTTCCATTAAACGCCACATTTTTTAAATCTGCTGCAGAACTTTGAGCATATATCTGAATATATGACACTGATATTACCCTATCATTGGCTTGGGTTATATCCCAGTACTAACTCAGCCTTCTTCTTATGGCAAATCACTGCCACTCCATTTCTTTTACAGGTTTCATGATCAGAAAATAACACTTTTTAATCATCAGATTGAAACTGCCAAAACCAGTCCATCTCTCTTATCTATTATTTTAAGCACGTGTACCTTTCGCTGATTCATTGACCTTACATTCCATGCTACAATTTTGTGAACAATTGAGCTCAGATTTGAACTTTCAGTTCTAGCAACCACAGCAACTAGGTTTCCTGACAGGTTTGATCCAGTCCCGTCAAAACGGCCATACTCATCAAAACACTTCACTATTCCCCAGTAGCCATTTGGGTGCTTTCAAACCTGGGGTCAAATCATCTGGCACCATGGCTTTATCTCTTAGATTGCTGATCATAATTGTTTTCTTCGCATGTACGGAAGTGTTTGGCCATTGCCTTCTTCCGGGCAGTGTCTATATTAGACGGGTGATCCCAGCTATTGTTCTCCACAACAGAATCGTCTGCATAGCATCAATGCCATACGGCCATTAATGGCAATATGTGCCAGCTGTCTGCATGGCCATCCACCACATGCTTTCATGGCTTCACTTAACCCTAATAGGGGATCCAAAATGGGGTAGTACACATTGTCCAAGGGTGGCTGACGGGTTAACGAATGCAAAGGCCACCTCCTTTAAAAAGGATTTCTGCATTTAACCCGATAAACCCTTAGCCTTTGGTTTTAAAACCTGTTATTTCCTCCAATTATGGATGAGATATGTGATTGGGCCTTGCTATTAGTCCCCTACCGGTGTACACCGGAGGGGACTATAGGTTTGCACGCCGTCCCTCCGTCTGTCCGTCTGTCAGTCTGTCAGTCCGTCACGCAAAGAACAGGTTTCCGGAATTTTTTTCTAAACGCTTAATGCTAATGATTTCAAACTTGGCACATGGTTTCCTCATGATAAGTTACAGATCAAGTTCGAACTTCACGACGTTTCGATCATTTTTGACAAAGTTATGGCACTTTGAACTTTGGGAATTCTGATAATTCTGATGATCATTTTTCATGTGTGTCATTCATGTGTGTCATTTGACTCAGTGCCATTTTAAGTTTTAATTTCCTTTAAAAACCAATTTCTCTGCAATAATAGGACCGATTGAGATCACATTTTCACCGTAGGGGGACTCAGTCTGTAGAATATTTTAATGGTAATTATGACGTCACAGGTCACGTGGTTCGGCCGCCATATTGTTTTTCGTGAAAACACGAAAACCGGTTTTCTCTACAACGGCTGAACAGATCGAGGCCAAACTTTGCAGGCAGAATCGCATACCCATGACGAACAAAAAAGTCAGCGAGCATGACGTCATGCATCACATGGTTTCAGAGTTATGACGTTTTGAAGCATGAACCTTTAAAACCGAGCTCCTCCCTCATTTTTGATCCAATCGAGGGGAAACTTCACAGATCTGTTCAGCATATCAGTCTACTAAAATGTCCTTTTGGAATTTGCGATAGGGCACGTGGTTTGGCAGATATCGTTAATTAAACGAAAATATTTTTTAAAATGTATATCTCTTGAATCGCTACTACCTCAGACCGTGAGTTGGTAATTATATAATTCACACAGTGCAAGACGTGCAGGCCGCTCCACGGAGCGACCTTGTGGGCTTATCAATGAGGCGAGGCATGACACACATGTGTCTCAGCATACCTCAGATCAAGTTTGAAAACCAGCATCAACTGTGCATAAATTTGCATATTCGATCATTTTTGACAAAGTTATGGCATTTTGAACTTTGGTAGGGGACATGTATTGTAGCGCAATACTCAGAATGCTTGTTTATATGGTAACTGTTATTGGCATTGCAAGTGCTGCATGCTTGGGAGCCTCGGTGGTGCACGTTTGTTTTTCATTCAATACACAAATTTAGCATTTAATAAACATCAGGACAGCGCTCGTCACGCTGTATCTCGTTTATTTATATACTAGCGGGGTCACCCGTGGGAATCCCACGGGCATGGATGTGTGTGACATTTCGACATATTGAGTTATATGCTGCACATTCATTTTTACAAAATGGTTACTGGCAAGTCATCAGATCCAGAAATGGTGTGAATTTAGTTATTTCACATAATATGTGACCCCTCACTCCTCTCCACCTGACACTCTCCTGTCTCCACCTGACACTCTCCTGTCTCCACCTGACACTCTCCTCTCTCCACCTAGCACTCCTCTCCTCTCCAAACCCTCACATCCCTCTCCTTTCCAATCCCTCACCTCTCCAATCCCTCACACTCCTCTCCTCTGCAATCCTTCACACGCCTCTCCAATCGCGCCTCACACTCCTCTCCAATCGCGCCTCACACTCCTCTCCAATCGCGCCTCACACTCCTCTCCAATCGTGCCTCACACTCCTCTCCAATCGTGCCTCACACTCCCCTCCAATCACTCCTCTCCAATCGTGCCTCACACTCCTCTCCAATCACGCCTCACACTCCTCTCCAATCGTGCCTCACACTCCTCTCCAATCGCGCCTCACACTCCTCTCCAATCGCGCCTCACTCGCCTCTCCAATCGGCTTTCCCCGTCTCGTTTCTCTCCTTTTTCTCCCGTCTCGTTCTTTTTCTTGCTCCAAATCGGCCCGTCGGAATCGGAAATCGGCCCGTCTCGCCCGTCGGAATCGGAAATCGGCCCGTCTTGCTTTTGTGCTTGTGCGTAAATAAATTGTGTTCATGACACCATTTCTGGTGTTGGGCTAGCGGCTAGGGTGCCGGCTTAGGATCCTGGGTTCGAATCTCGGTCGATCGCCGAATTAATGCCAGGGGGGTTGACTCAGCCTGTCATCCTTCCGAGGTCGGCTAATTGAGTACCAGTTCACTGGTAATTCCCTGTTTGTCGTTGAAGGCGGCAAAAAGGGTTGGCGTCAGGAAGGGCATCCGGCCGTAAAACATTGCTTCAAAAAGGGGACAAAAAAACAACAACTACCACGGTCCCCGAAAAGGCCAACCCCCGCTTTGCGGGGAAAAATGGCCTCTAAACGGTGGTTTTTACACCATTTCTGGATCTGATGACTTGCCAGTAACCATTTTGTAAAAATGAATGTGCAGCATCTAACTCAATATGTCGAAATGTCACACACATCCATGCCCGTGGGATTCCCACGGGTGACCCCGCAAGTTTGCATTGACGTTCGTCGATGGACTCGTTCGCCCGTCTCATTCGTTTTCTTGCTGCATCCTGTTCAAGTCTGCGTTCTTCATCGATCGTCTCATTCATTTTGGAAATAGAAGTTTCCACGCAGCGCATGAATTGTCACGATCCTCAAGAGGAATTTGTCTCGTAATCATCAAATGATAAATGGCAAGTAAATTATATTTTGGAAAATTAAAGATTTCAAATAAACCTATTTAAAGTGTATTCGCACATAACTAATTTAAAAAAACGAAGAAATATCTCTCGGTAATTTCCTGAAACATATTTTACTTCCGGCTAATAATGTTGAATTAAATAAAAACGAAGAAATATATGTCGGCATCATTGTTGACGTTTTTGTGACGACTGTCATCAAACGAAAAAGTAATATATCTTAACGGAAAAGCAAAAGCGAATTTTTAATATATATCGACACGTTGCCGTCGGTGTCATGTTGGGCGGTGTATGATACACCATGACGCGATTTTTAAAAATATATCTCTGCATTTTCCCGCGTGTGTGGAATGTTCTCAATTATTGCTGACACCGAGTCCAAAACCATCGATAAAAATGAAATCATATGGTGAGTTAGATTGGAGATAAAGGCGTGAGAGAGACTCAATGGCCTTGAAGTTGAAGTTACAGGCGTTTGAGAATTCATTTCGTTCTATAAACGGCAACTTTCATTGGATTTCCTTCCCGTTTTTTTTCAACCGAGTCGAAAACTATGTTAGCGACTGTGAAAAATGAAATGATATATCAAATTTTAATATGTATCGACACGTTGCCGTCGGTGTCATGTTAGGCGGTGTATGATACACCATGACGCGATTTTAAAAAATATATCTGCATTTTCCCGCGTGTGTGGAATGTTCTCAATTATTGCTGACACCGACTCTAAAACCATCGATAAAAATGAAATCATATGGTGAGTTAGATTGGAGATAAAGGCGTGAGAGAGACTCAATGGCCTTGAAGTTACAGGCATTTGAGAATTCATTTCGTTCTATAAACGGCAACTTTCATCGGATTTTCTTCTCGTTTTTTTTCAACCGAGTCTAAAACTATGTTAGCGACTGTGAAAAATGAAATGATATATCGAATTTAAAATAGATATCGACACATTGCCGTCGGTGTCATGTTGGGCGGTGTATGATACACCATGACGCGATTTTAAAAAATATATCTCTGCATTTTCCCGCGTGTGTGGAATGTTTGTGGAAAATTAAAGATTTCAAATAAACCTATTTAAAGTGTATGCGCACATAACTAATAAAAAAAACGAAGAAATATCTCTCGGTAATTTCCTGAAACATATTTTACTTCCGGCTAATATGTTGAATGAAATAAAAACGAAGAAATATATGTCGGCATCATTGTTGACGTTTTTGTGACGACTATCATCAAACGAAATAGTAATATATCATAACGGAAAAGCAAAAGCGAATTTTTAATATATATCGACACATTGCCGGCGGTGTCATGTTGGGCGGTGTATGATACACCATGACGCGATTTTAAAAAATATATCTCTGCATTTTCCCGCGTGTGTGGATTGTTTTCAATTATTGCTGACACCGAGTCTAAAAGTAAAACCATCGATAAAAATGAAATCATATGGTGAGTTAGATTGGAGATAAAGGCGTGAGAGAGACTCAATGGCCTTGAAGTTACAGGCCTTTGAGAATTCATTTCGTTCTATAAACGGCAACTTTCATCGGATTTTCTTCCCGTTTTTTTTCAACCGAGTCTAAAACTATGTTAGCGACTGTGAAAAATGAAATGATTTATCGAATTTGATTTGAAAAAAAACTGGGGGAGAGCAAGACACCACGGGCCTACAAAACAGGACTCAAAGCTATGCGAGTTAATAAAATGGTGGATATTTGTTTATAGCCACTCCCAGAATGGGTGGAGCTATGGGTGGAGCTACTCTGCAAACCGAGTAAGCCACACCCCGGACAGACACCCAACAGATAGACAGACAGACAGACAGAATCATCTACGGCTATTATAATATATATATATATATATATATATATATATATATAAAGTTCAAAACACACCTGGTCACAAGTGAGCCGCACTGACCGGGTACTCAGTCGAGGTCCTCAGCATCATCCCGTTTTGGTCCTTCAACCTCGATACGGTCAGCTAAGGTGGACCAGCAGTGGCACATACACATCCACATGCAGCAACTACACCTGGATGCGTACATACCCCCACCCCCAGCCAATGTGAACGCAGACTACAACAACAACACCTCCACATCCAGAATCCACAGCACCAAACAAACATGGTGGAACACTCAAACACCCACGTTTATACCCTTCAAACTCACCAACAAAACACACCAGATCATTCATACACACACATCCACACACATCCACACACAACACCAACCAACCACCTACCCTTACAACACACACCACTCAACATACAAAAACACACAATCATGCAAAAATTCATTCGTGCAAAAACACACACCCTCACCCACTCACTCACTCACATCAACAAAATAAGAAATAATAATAGTAACAAAAAAAAAAAAAAAAAACAACACACAACCAACCTACACCGTTCGACGTGCCTCCATAAACTTCCTCCATATCCAAAATGACCTTTCAAGGCAACCTGGGCCACCTTGTCACACATCCTCCTTCTTTCTGTCCCACACACTCCAAGCCGAGCAAGAAATGCAGAAAAGGAATTGCCAATATACCCTCGACACCCCACCTCAAATGGCTGACACGAAACTCGCCAACCCTTCTCCCGGCACTCTGCCTCCAGCTCACGGTACTTTCCTCTCTTCCTCTCGTGCACCTCCTCCATGTTCTCTTCCCAAGGTACAGACAATTCCCCTAAGATGACCTGTCTTGTTGCACCTGACCAAATGACAATGTCAGGCCAAAAACCTTGTCACACAGATCTCCTCTGGGAATACCAATTGTGGCTTTAGGTCTGCCACCACCTGCCAATCACAAGCTTCTGACAGCCCTCTTGCTTTCCACCTCCTCCTCTTTCCACCTCTTACCACTTGGCCCTCTTTGACAAACCACACCTCTCCCCCATCAGTCTCCTTCTCCACTCTTCTCTCTCTCGACCTCAGCACCTTTAGTTGCACCATATGTATATATATGCATGTATGTATGTATGTATGTATGTATGTATGTATGTATGTATGTATATATGTGCATATGTATGTATATATATATATATATATATATATATATATATATATATATCAGAATATAATTATAGTTCTCCAACCTAATGAGCGCACGCAGTGACGTCACCCGCCACGTACGCCTTGCCTGCCAAACTCTGGAGGAGCCATCTAGCAGTACGTAATTTTTAGATCTTATTTCAGATACAATCATAAGTGCCTGCAAAACCTCACAGTTACAGACCTGGTTTCGCCTGTCGGGCTAAATTAGGTTTGAGAACTAAAATTATATTCTGATTGGTTACTCCCGACCGCATCGAGGCGACACCATATAATGAGTGGATACCAGATGTAATGTACCGTGTGGCAGGCGGTGCTTATCGCTCCCATTAAGGTACAGCAAGAGCTGAATGGGATACCTTAATGGCGGTTCACCACTGATAGCATGGAGTCGCATAATGACTGATATATATATATTATTTATATATAGTATATATATATATACTGTATATATATATATATATATATATATATATATATATATATATATATATATATATATATATAATATATATATATATAT
>NW_027619842.1:0-25000 GCF_964187855.1 Myxine glutinosa
TCCACCTCGGCTATGCTGTATTGTGCAAAGATGAGAGTAAACCATGCGGAGTTGTATCAGCAGCCATTTTATCGCCAGGTCACTGACATTGTAGTCAGACTGGCATAGTAAATCAATATTCAAGTCCAAAATTTCCTCTCAAAGGGGGAGAGACCTGCCAGTGGGAAGTGAACACGTGTTTAATAAAAAGATCCACTCAGATGTTAGTAGTTTACAATGAGTAAGCCATTACATACGCTTTACCAATTGTAAGCTTTTCAGGGATAATGGTGCAGGTGGAAGGATAAGGCACTTTGTCTCACGATGATTCCCTATCACATTTTAAATTATATGATTTCAAGGGGTGTAAGGATGACAGAATGAAACACATACCAAAGGCCATTGTTGGCAATGTTTCTTCTACAGCAGTAAATTGGCAAAACAGCACGTGATATAAACAGGTTATCGTAAAACCACCCCAGCACAGAAGTGATGTTGGAAGAAGCTGTTCTGTAAAATAACCTGCAGAGAACAGACATTAGGAGCATTGTGCACAGCTGGAGCAAGACAGCTGACGATGGAACCACAGCCGACATCCAGCACAACAGATTGGTCAGTGTGAACCTCTGGGCGACATCAGTATTTGCTGCAAAAGTTGTTACCAATTGGGGAACCTGTCACACATCCACCCAGTTTCGGCATCCATTACACCATGACGATTTTTTCATAATTGTAGCCGGGAAAGCAGATAAAGTTGATATGCAACTTCTGCTTAGTTAGTCAGTGGTGCAGTGCCAAATTTTGAGGTGCCGGAGCACAACAAAAATGTCGGCCGTGATGTCACCAGATATCGACCATCACATCAAGTTATTTTTTAACAGGACATTAACCATTTGAGTCCCAAAGACGAGTGAGAAATGAAATACGGCATGCACATTTTACCATGATAAACAAAAGCTTAACACTTACACCCATTTCATCTCACAAATAAGAATCCTCTTTTTAAGAAAAAGTCAGATCAGTTCGTCTCTAACCACCGTTTTTTGACAAAACTATGTATTTTACGAAATAAAGAGGTAAAAAAAATAAAAATTGATTTGGTCCCATGTGGTAAGGGCTGGCAGGATGGTCTAAACTAAAGGTATGTACACTCGCCTCTAAGCTGTCTAGCCTGGGATTGAATCCTGACCCAGCTATAAACTGCCATCATGGCGTGTCGCAGACAGGGTGATCCATCAATGTGTGTGCCGTCACTCACATGGATGTTAGGCTGCGTGTCCTGTCTCCCAGAATTATTATTTAGTTGTTGCTGTTGTCTTTCACATTAGTTGGTGTCTTTCTTGGACTTGATGAAAAAAAGATAAAGTTTCATCACTGTCCCACCCACACATCACCTGGTTGTAGGCATCCAAACTTTTACATGCCTTCGTGCCTTCCAGGTGTAAATACTTTTTGTAAACATAAAATAATTCCTCAAATCTGGATATAAAATGGGTGGAAAGTTCGTCTCATTTCTGGACCTTGTTGTATGCGGCAGCTCATACGGTTCCGTGTTGCCTATAACTTGCATTGTTCTAATTTTTTTAATTTTTTTTTTTTTATACAAGATCGAGGCTCGTGAAAGAGCTAACATTAATCACACAGAAAGACAAACTGACACATAAAACATATAACATGGGGAGCGGTAGACAAGATGGAGCGAGAGGGGAGGAACACAAACACAACATCTGAGAGCAGGGACATCAAGAGATCTGTGGGAGGGAGAGGGCTTTAGGGGAGGGGGGAGGCATGGGAAGGGGGGGGGGGGGGTGGGAGAGGTATAAAACATATGGACACTGCTGGGACTTCCAGGAAAGAAGTTGGAATTTCAAACGAGGTGGATCTGGGGGGAATTAGTGGGGGTAGAAAAGATCAAGGTTTTGGATGGGGAAAGATAAGAGATGGTGGTGAACAGCTGTTTTAAAGACCTGGAGGGAGGAGTGGGATTGAAGGGAGTGTGGGAGTTTGTTCCAGAGGCGGGAGAAAAGAGGAATGAAAGAGTGAAGGTGAGCAGAGAGCCGAGATTTCGGCAGTTTAACCATCAGAGGGTTGCTGGCAGATCTTGTGCGACCTGTAGGAATATTTGGGGGACAAAGCACAGAGAGAGCTGGGGGAGCAAGGCCAGAGAGGAGTCGGTAGAAGACAGAAAGACCACCTTACCTGTCTGCGGTGAGTGAGTGAAAGGCCCTCGGAGATAGCTTCATCACGGGAGATTCCAATGATTCTGAAAAATATTGTTCTTTAATAAATAATATTGTATATAATAAAATAAAATAAATAATAAATAAATAATAAAAATAAATTTATATAAATTAAAAATAAATTAAATTTATATTTATAAAAATAAATAATAAAATAAATATAATATTGTTCTTTAGACAAAGTGTCCAACGTATTGACATATCTAAGCTTCGGGACAAGCTGTGATCCGATTTATTTGGCCATGACAAAGCACAGAGCACAATAACTCAACCGATCGTGAACGTGAACGTGGGTGTTTTTTTTTTGTTTGTTTTTTACTTTTTCTTTTAACTGTTGCAGAACTAAGCTCCGCCTCGGACGGATAGAGGTGCCGGAGCAACGCTCCGGTGTGCTCCAGCACCACTACACCCCTGGTTACAGTCCATAAAAGACAAACACCCAATGATAAATGCATTGTCAGTTGATACACTGCTAATCATTATTGTCCGCCTCCAAACTTTAAGAAGCCTTTGCAGCAATGTAGCCCTTGGGCAGGGAATCAATCCATGGACACAATTCTGGCTCACCGATCATCAATGTGGAGTGGAGCCCTCCTCCCCTCCCCCTCACACTCCAAGACTTGAGCTGGCAACTCAACTTGCTGCAAAGGAAAAGGCAAATGAATCCATGTGTCACACCAGCACTTGCTGCAAACGTCCTGACCCACTTACTGCAAAAGGCACCCTCTGCTCTTTGTCGTGAATCACTCTTCAATAATAGAGAATTGTTGATTAAACTTTTTGAACAATAAATATATTTAACATTACACTCATATATGAGGAATGTTCAAAAGGTCTGGAAAGGAGTTAGTCGTCCAAGCAATACCAAAGTTTAAAATTTAGATAAATTATACATAATGAGTCAGGAAACCTTTTCGTATTTTTACTGAAAATTATTTTTATTTGAAAAAATCCTCTCCACTGTTATTGAGGTTTCTGGTGATCATATGCTTTTATGTAAAAAAATAAAGTCACAAATTTGGTTGTTTCTTTCTTTAGGCTTTGCGTCGCATCCAAAATAGGGATGGTCTTTCTCAGGAGAAAGCAAGGAATAGACTAGCCAGTCAATGGACCAACAGTCAGCGTGTTCAGCAAGCCAATGTGGTACTGTGCACCGAGTGGGATCCTGAAGTTACGCAACAACAGGTATGTAGTCAAATATATTTACAGTCTGTCTTAATAAAGAATAAAATTTCCTTTTGCTTCCTTACCATTTTTTATTTGCTAATAGTTCCAGCAATGGCCACTCGAGCACACAAACTTCATTACTCCCAAAGGGGAAAATGATAGCAACACTTTGTGCATCCTCTTCAAACTTGGCACGCTACGTGGATGAAACCCAAATATGTTTGGGCATGCGAGCCATTTGCTCAAACTTCTGGCTGGCTCTGTGCAGGAATAATTATGTTAATGCTGCATCTCTGCCTCATAGAATGCTGACATCATGTCCCAAAATCACATCCACACAAGAGTGAGGGGCATGGCATAACAATTGATCATTTCTTCATAAAAGTAAAATTTAATAAGATCATAGTCTGGGTTGGGCTAACGGCTCGGGTGCCGGCTTAGGATCCTAGGATCCTGGGTTCGAATCCCGGTCGATCGCTGAATTAACGCCAGGGGGGTTGACTCAGCCTGTCATCCTTCCTAGGTCGGCTAATTGAGTACCAGTTCACTGGTAATTCCCTGTTTGTCGTTAAAGGCGGCAAAAAGGGTTGGCGTCAGGAAGGGCATCCGGCCGTAAAACATTGCTTCAAAAAGGGGACCAAAAAACAACAACAACCACGGTTCCCGAAAAAGGCCAACCCCCGCTTTGCGGGGGAAAATGGCCTCTAAAGGTGGTTATTATTTTTTATATATAGTTTGGGTTGCATTAGGTGATAAAGAGGGTCTTACGAGGCTTGAGGGTCTTGAGGATCTAAAGGGTCTTAGGGCCCAAAGTTTCAAAAGTACTAAAATGATGTAAAGGACCGTCTCCTCTTTGCCGCCTCCCCACTCCCACTCCAACTCTCTGTCCTCCCCTCCCCTTTATTTCTCATTCTTCAAAGCAAGAGGGCATTAATGACATTAAGAGGTTAACATTAAATTAAATATTGGTTAAGATAAAATTAAGAGGTTGAAATTAAATGAGGAAACATTAATGACGCCCTATAATCTATATCATGATGGATTACATTTGGATAAACATAGATTACATTTTGAGTTAATTAGCTAATTATATCTAACCACCTGGAACCGCCTTGAGCGGCCATTTTTCCCCGCAGAGCAGGGGTTGGCCTTTTTTGGGCACCATGGTCCCCTTTTGAAGCAATGTTTTATGGCCGGATACCCTTCCTGCCACCAACCCTGTTTGTCGCCTCTTGCAATACACAGGGAATTACCAGTGAACTGGTACTCAATTTACCGCCCTCGGAGGGATGACAGGCTGAGTCAACCCCCCTGGTGTTAATTCAGCGATCGACCGGGATTCAAACCCAGGATCCCAAGCCGGCACCCTAACCGCTAAGCCAACACCAGGCTTCTTCTAACCACCTGGATAGAATTTTAAAAGGTCTCCATTAGTTTTTTTGTGCATCGACGGCATGAATAGTTATGTCTGTTTCAAAACGATCTGTTGAGCCACCTCGGATGAGTAGGAAAAAAACAAAAATGTTAGTGGGACCATTGTGGCCTGATTGACTGAAGGACTTCATTTTGGCCTCCATAGCTGTTCACAAGCTCGTCTAGTTCGTCGAAGACGAGCTAAAAATGGATTACTGTTCCTCTGTTCCTGAATTTTCATTTTGACATTCTGCTGAGGAATCGATGCTTTTTTTGAATGCAACAATCAGCTCACATTTGAATATTCAATCTAGTGAGGTCTATTCAAACTTTTTTGTGATTTATCATTTTGTGAATGATCTCGTTTTTTGTGTTTCCTTTGTTGTTTAGGTTGAAAAAGCTTGGAACCTCTTGCGAAGAAGGATGGATCAGTGAACGTCATCATATACATTCTCGTTTAGGAGCCACTTTCAAAAAGTCTTGCAATTGTTCCAAGATCAACACATCATATTACATATTACACTTTCTTGTTGAATGTGATTTATAGATGCTCTCCAATTGTTCATCTGCTCTCCAATTCATGATACTCTCCAATATTAGTCCCTTGATCATCTGCTCTCTTCTGCCCTTGTCCTTCTACCTTCTTTCTTTCCTTCTCACCCATCATCTAACTTCCTGCCATTTGTTTGCCCTCAAACTTCTGTCATCCAGATCTTTTACATGAGCCTCCAACCATGTTGGGAAAAATAACAAAAGTAGAGTTTTTTTAATATATATAAAGAAATCTTCTCAACATGATCCAGCTTTTGTACAGGGTGTCTCAAAATAGATGGAACCCATTAACATGATAATAATTTATTACTCAGACAAGAAACTCCAAAAAAGATTACATTTCCTGGAAGATGATATGGGATGGTCTTGATAACATGATAACAATTAAAAAACTGAAGATTTGAGGTCTCTAGCTCAAAGGATACATTTATTAGAGCACATGTTCCAAATGACCGCCTTTGTGCCTTAGACACACTTGAAGCCGATGAGCGAAGTTGTCAATCACCCTGACACACTCTTCCTTCCTGATGGCACGAATCTTCTGGGTGATGGCCACTTTCAGTTCAGAAATGGATTGAGGACGATTCTCATACACGTGGTCCTTCAAGAACCCCCAGAGATAAAAATCTGGGGGGGGGGGGGGGGGGGTTCAGATCGGGTGAATGCGGAGACCACTCGGGTTCGCGGCGCCTGCTGATCAGCCGATCAGGGAATCGGTGGTCCAGCCACTCCATCGTGATGTTGGCTGTATGTGGAGTTGCCCCATCTTGTTGGAACCATTGCACATCTCGATTCACGCCACGACGTCTCCCAAGTCCCCTCCAGAACTTGTTGAGCACCACAATGTAACGCTCCTTTGTGACAGTGACTGCCTCCTCGTCTGCGTCTTCAAACCAAAACGGTCCAATTATGCCATGTTTTGAGATGGCCACCCAGGCAATGCATTTCACAGAGTGCAAGGGCCTCTGAAGCACCTCGTCTGGGGCTTGTGTGCCCCAGAACACATTGTTCTTTCTATTGACATGCCCACAGAGCAAGAAGTGTAGTTCGTCGCTGAACCAAACATCATCAAGAAAGTCAGGATCCTCTTCGATCTTGTTCTCGAACCACCGGCACATCACAACACATTTTGCCATGTCAGCTGGTGTGAGCTTATGCTTGATCTGGATCTTGTATGGGTACAGCTGAAGATCCTTGATCAAGATTCTTTGCACTGACGCACGTGAAAGAACCAGCTCTTGGCTACGTCTTCGGATGGACTTTTTCGGGCTCCTTCCGACAGAATGTCTCACCGCATTCACATTGTCAGGAGATCTTGCAGTCAGCTTCCTGCCAGAACTGGGTATTTCTGCCTTCTTGTTGAGGTTGTTTACTGATCCAGTGGCTTGAAATTTGTGTGCTCAACGATAAATTTGGTCTTTCTGGGGATAGTTGTTGAAGTTGAACTTCCTGCGAAATTTTGCTTGCACCGTTTTGAATGATTTCGTCTCCAAATAAGTAGTGACGCAAAATATTTTTTCCTCCTTTGTCCAAGACATTTTGATTGATAATATAATTATTAGATGTTATGGTCTCCTCTCTTCAAATCTGAAAAAAAAAAGAACAAGAACATTAATATTGGCAGAATTATTAGCAGTGACATGGGTTCCATGTATTTTGAGACACCCTGTACATCTGTAAAATATCTTGCAAATATAATAGCCACAAGGAAGCTGTTTACCTGTATACCTATTGTTGTGAAAATCAATCAAGTCCACAACTTTGTCCCATAGGTAGGTTTAATAACAATCAGATCTCTGGCATCATCCTGTAAAATACAATCATGCAATATACGAGGTGTGTTCAAAAAGTATCCGACCTTTGTTCATAAAAAATACTCGTATCCAGATACAACAAACTTACACTAATCTCCTTCAAAGTAGTCCCCTTGGGCTGCCACACACTTCTCCCAACGGTTCTGCCACTGTCGGAAGCAGCGCTGGAATGCCTCTTTTGGGATGGCGCGCAGCTGGTCCGTCGCATTCCGCATGATGTCTTCTCTGGACTGAAATCTGGTCCCTTTCAGGGGCATTTTCAGCTTGGAGAAAAGCCAGAAGTCACACGGAGCCATGTCGGGAGAGTCGGGAGCCTGACGAAGCACAGGTGTGTTGTGTTTGGCCAAGAAACTCTATCAAATGTGAAGAATGGGCGGGTGCGTTATCGTGATGGAGCTGCCAATTGCCCGCTGCCCACAGGTCCGGCCGTTTGCGTCGCACAGCGTCACGAAGGCGACGCAGAACCTCTTGGTAATACTCCTTGGTGATGGTTGTGCCGTGTGGTGCGTACTCATGATGAACCACGCCACTGGAGTCGAAGAAGACGGTCAGCATGACTTTGACATTGCTGCGGACCTGCCTTGCTTTTTTTGGCCTCGGGGATGTTGGATGTTTCCATTGTGATGACTGCAACTTGGTTTCTGGGTCATACCCATAAACCCAGGACTCATCGCCAGTGATCACTGTGTTGAGGAAGCTGGGATCGCTGTTCACAGTCTCCAGCATGTCCTGTGCGATCTCCAAACGGAGTTGCTTCTGCTCAATCGTTAGCAGCTTTGGTACGAACTTCGCTGAGATTCTCCTGAAGCCCAAATCCTCCTTCATAATGGAATGAACGGATCCAATGCTGACGCCCACCTCGTCTGCAAGTTCTCTGATCGTGATTCGACGATCCTGCATCACCAGGGTCCTCAATTGGTCAATGACGATCTCATTTCGGGATGTTGAGGGCCTACCCGAACGTGCTTCACTCTCCACTGATGTGCGGCCATCTTTGAAGCGGTTGTACCACTCCTTTATCTGTGTGGTGCTCATTGCTTCGTCCCTGAAGGCCTGTTGAATCTTGCGGATCGTTTCCACTTGGGAATCGCCAAGCTTTACACAAAATTTGATGCAGTAGCGTTGTTCAAGTTTTTCCGTCATTTTGTCAAAAACGAAAATCCGACGGCGCTCACTTACACTTCCTCACTCATCGGCGGTCTGCCGTCGAATGACAGCTTCTGCAGGTGGGAAAAAATTCACGCGTGCGCATTAGGATCGCCTACATACGTGCACCAATCAACGCCTCCCTAGCTTCATTTGTTTACGCACGACAAATTAAGGTCGCATACTTTTTGAACACACCTCGTATATCAGGATCTCGGCATCATATAGGAAGGATCGATAATATTAGTCAATGCAAGCAAGCCTAGAATATGTGCGGGTCCATACCATTCAAGTCTACATGTCATAGTATAATGTTGCAGGAGTGGCCCAGAGTCGCGGACGTCCGAGGTCTTATAGACGCCTCTCAGCGGTTTAAGTGAGCATCACACCTGGGTTCAACTTTGATACATTTTCACTACATTCTCCCCGCCGTTAGAACTACACTGCCGCTAGGCAGGAATCAAGCGTGCGTCAGCATTAATTGGTCGGTGATGTCAATCCATGTCAGTCGGTCCATCCGTAGCGGTCAGGGCGGCGAATTACCCTGCCAGCACGGGTCCGGAAACTACCGGGTACGACATCCCCAATCCCGGAGTCCCCTGCATCGGAGTAGCCGCTGGAGGCAGGTGTCGGAGGGGGCACCTCAGTGCCTTCAGGCAGGGGTGTATCTGGCGAAAGGAGGGAAGGCAGATGCTCCATAGGGGGAGCTTCAGGAGAGTCCATAGACTCGTAGATCGGTTCATCGATATCCCTATAAGGGTCGATGACCCCACAAGGGGCGAGATGGCGTACGGAGACAGTGGACTCACGTCCATCTGCCGTCATCACACGAGCATGCTCGGGATTAGCCTGGAGTACCTGCACCTTATCCACTAAGGGATCGTACTTGCTCGTGCGAACCGCACGTTTGAGATAGGCCGACCCCGGCTCAGCGAGCCAACTGGGTAAAGATCGGATACTACCCGAGCTTCCAGGGTGGTGGAACATTCTTTCATGAGGAGTCTGGTTGGTGGCCGTGCATAGTAGAGCCCTGATCGAGTTCAGCGCCGCGGGTAGCGACCAAGCCCATTTATCTAGGCCCCGGCCAAGGGTCCTGAGGCTTAGCATGACGGCCCTCCATGTGATCCCATTGAAGCGTTCGACCTGCCCATTCGCCTGTGGTCTGTACGGAGTGGTGTAACTCGAAGCGACATTATTTTGGAGCAAGAAGCACCTCACTTCCTGGGACAGGAACACCGCTCCCCGATCTGTATGCACGTAGGCCGGATATCCAAACATGGAAAACAAATTCTGCAGGCACCGTATGACTGTGGCAGCCGTCATATCTGCGCATGTGTAAGCAAAAGGGAATCGCAAGTACTCATCCACGATAGTGAGCAGATAACGAGAGTTACTCGACACCGGCAGCGGTCCTTTGAAATCCATCGCCAATCTCTCCCACGGTCTAGTAGCCCTGACGAGCGTCCCCATGGGATGGGAGGGTTGTAAAAACGCGGTTTGCGTTCCGCACATACAGCGCAGTCGCGGCAGACCCGCGGATGTCCTTAACCGAGTACGGCAGATTACCACGACGCACAAAATGAGCGAAACGCGTCACCCCAGGATGACACATAGTGTCGTGCAAAGCACACAGACCCTCCAAAGTTATGAGACCCGCGCACGTAGCCGGCCTCGATAAGGCGTCGGCGACCAGGTTATCCTTCCCCGGGCGATATTTGATGGTGTGGCAGAAGTCGGCGAGTTCGATACGCCAGCGAGTGATTTTCTCATTCTTAATGCGTTGAGCATGTAAGGTGTCGTACATAAACGCCACGCTTTGTTGGTCCGTGATGATTTGGAAGCATCGCCCAAGCAAGTACGGACGCCATCGCCGAATCGACTCGACGATCGCGTACGCTTCCTTTTCGACAGACGAATGCCTCCGCTCAGCGGAGGTGAGAGTCCGCGAAAAGAAAGCCACAGGGCGCCCCCCCCTGGGAGAGAGTCGCCGCTATCGCATGATCCGAGGCATCACTTTCTAAGACGAAAGATTTGCTCTCGTCGATCGTCGCCACAGCGGCGCCAGCGATGTCGGACTTAAGGCAGCCAAGGCGGCTGGGCTCAGGGGAAACGCGTCGTAGGTCACAAGTGGGCGGAGTTTCGCGGAGAAATTTTGCACCCACTTAGAATAATGGGCGAACAGCCCGAGAGCACGCTTCAGTGAAGCTCGATCGCAGGGTGGGGCCATATCGAGCAAAGGTCGCAGACGCTCCTTATCTGGAGCAATAGAGCCGTGGGTCACGGTGTACCCCAGAAGATCTATCGTGCGCATGGAGTAACGACACTTGGCCTCATTCATGGTTAGGCGATACCTCTGCGCGACCTCGAGGAAGCGCTTCAGATTAGCATCGTGATGCCCCTGGTCATGCCCACAAACCGTAAGATTGTCCAGCTATACAAAGTCATCTGTTAAGTTCTCCTTTGCAATGAGGTCGTCCATAGCCCTCTGAAAACAGGCGACCCCGTTCGTCACCCCAAAAGGTAGTCGGGTGAACTGGTATAACCGTTGACCTGATTCAAAAGCGGTATAGATTCGATCGGCCCCGGAGATGGGGATCTGATGATACGCACTACGCAGATCGAGAGTGCTATAGATTGAGTACTGGGCCACCTGTCGAACCAGTGCGTCCATCCCCGGTAGGGGGTAGGCATCCAGCTGTGTAAAGCGATTAATCGTCTGTGAATAGTCGATTACCATTCGTTTGTGATGCGCTTCACTTCGCACCACTAAGACCTGGGCCCGCCACGGTGACCGGCTAGGTTCTATGATACCTTCCTTTAAGAGCTGGGCTGTTTCTTCCGCAATGAATTGCGCGTCTGCCCGTGAGTAGCGCCGTGATTTTACCGCTACAGGTGTGCAGTCCGTGGTCATGTTGGGGAACAGCGAAAGAGGCTCAATTTCCATTCCTGCGAGTGCACACACAGCAAGCGTGTCAGTCCCACCAAATTCCATTTCCAAACGTCCATGTCGCTTAAGAAAATCGTGTCCCAACAGAATATCAGCACATAAAGCAGGTAAGACCATGAGATGTACATCTGGAAACATGCGTCCCTTTATCACAAGCTTCAATCGACATTCCCCTTTTGTGCTGAGCCTAAGCCCTTGGGAGGCCATAAAGATCCGTCGTGTTGTCCCAAGGACCGGCCATCCATGTTTACGCACTAGTCGATGATCAATAAAACTATCTGTGGACCCCGTATCGATTAAAGCCCGCGCAAAAATGCCTTCGATCATAAGTGGAATAATGGCCTGAGCAAGGCCGGGTGGACCGGCAGGTATTGAGCCATCCGAGCGAGATGATCGCGCCTCGCGTGTAGATCCAACGCCGGCTACAGTTTTCTGGCCGTTCGAGCAGCCTCCGGAGGGCGCTCGTGCCAAGCGCGTAGTTTGCTGTGCCAAAGCAGGAGCTTGTAGTTCGTACGAGCAGCCATCGGATGGCGCTCGTGTCATGCGAGAAGGGTCGAAGCCAACTGTAGTTTCACGTGCTGAAGCAAGAGCTTGTAGTTCGTATGAGCAGCCATCGGATGGTGCTCGTGTCATGCGAGAAGGGTCGAAGCCAACTGTAGTTTCACGTGCTGAAGCAAGAGCTTGTAGTTCGTACGAGCAGCCTTCGGATGGCGCGCGAGTCGCGCGATGAGTCTCAAAGCCATCATGAGACGTTCGGATACCAGCCAAGGACGGTCGCTCCGCGTTTGGTCGTGTTAGCGCCACTTGTTTTGGCGGCCCGATGTATCTCACCAAGGTCGAGCGTGCAGCCAGGGGCCCACGAGGAGGTGCGCCGCTCATCAAAGCCGGGTGAGGCGCCCCGCTGTGCTCGGCCCGTTGGCTCGGCGATAAGCCCATTCAGGGTCGCGCGAGTTTGTTTGCCCCGCGCAGCTTTTCGGCAAACTTTTGCAAAATGTCCTTTTGTCGAACACAAATGGCATATCGCTTCCCGAGCCAGACACGCAGACCTGGGATGTTGTCGATTCCCGCAGAAGTAACACGTAGCGTTTCGTACAGGCTTTGGTCTAGCCGCCGCAGCTGCCGCCAATCCTGAATCCGGGTCCTCCTTGGGAGCGGCCAGAGGTTCTGCTAGTGTGGTCGAGTCCGCTCCCGTATCCTCGGCGGTAGCTCTCTCCGGTCGCGCGTGTTGAGAAGCCCCCGCAACGACACGCACGTGTGTGATCATAGGCGTTAGATTGCTCCCGGGCCTCATCGTATACGTGTGCCAGCCGTAGAGCTTCCGTGAACGTCAGGTCCGCTGTTTCCAAAAGTCTGGTTCTGATAGTTGACGAGCTGATCCCAGAGACAAAAGAATCTCGGACAAGATCATCTTGGACTTGCTCATAAGTGCGTACCTCGGGAGTACTGTCTGCAAGTAGACGTCGCAGCTCTTGGGCGAACTGATCTATCGTCTCAGCGGGCTGTTGACTCCGTGTTGCGAGCAGATGCCTGGAATACACCACACTCCGTTTCTTAATGTAAATTCGTTTTAGCTCTGCCACAGCGGCATTGTACGTCGTACACTGTTCGATGCTCCTGTAGACGTTATGGTGTACTTTAGTCTGCAGCACGTCCAGTTTCGTTTCGTCAGTGACAACGGCATCCTGGGCTTTGAACTGATTATCCAGTGTCTTGAGCCAATGCGTCAGCTCCGAGCCCGAATCCACTGCTTGTGGGTCGGCTGCAAATTGCGGCACCTGGATCATCCTGTGTCCCGCCATGTTGTCCTCGAGTCCTCGAGTGGACGGCAAGACTAATTGTTATTAAGTGTTGTGAAAATCAATCAAGTTCACAACTTTGTCCCATAGGTAGGTTTAATAACAATCAGATCTCTGGCATCATCCTGTAAAATACAATCATGCAATATATTTCAGGATCTCGGCATCATATAGGAAGGATCGATAATATTAGTCAATGCAAGCAAGCCTAGAATATGTGCGGGTACGTACCATTCAAGTCTACATGTCATAGTATAATGTCGCAGGAGTGGCCCAGAGTCGCGGACGTCCGAGGTCTTATAGACGCCTCTCAGCGGTTTAAGTGAGCATCACACCTGGGTTCAACTTTGATACATTTTCACTACACCTATGATCATGTGTTCTGATGATCACAACTGTTTGCATGGGGATGGTGCTGTGATAATGTGTGCACATTGGTCATGTGATCATGTGTGCACTTTTATATGGAGAAACATGAAGTGATATCTGCCATCGATTTCAAAAAAAATGGCTTTAGGATGCACTAACTTTATATAATTAGCTGAAAAAAATTAGGACAACCAGCTTAACTTAACGCCATGGAAACCAAGGCCTTCACGATCATTGGAATCTGCCGCGATGAAGCGGAGTTTATGGGCCTATCACTTTGCCATTGCCGATAGGTTGGTGGTCTCACTGTCTTCTTCCATCTCCTTTATGGTGTTGCACCCTCTGCCCTATATGTACTTTGTTCCCCACCGTCTTGGTTCCTGCAGCGCACATGCGGTCCACCATCGACCACCTTCTGGTAAAACTAACCTCAATCCAGAATCACATAGATATGTGGAAAAGTATCTGAGAGAAAGGGCTGTGTAGTGGGGCAGATTTGTGAAATGATTGTGGGTTTTGTGGTAAAAGCACCAAAATTGGCATATATGATGTTAAGGACCTACTAATTGATTTTAGATATAGTACCAAGTAGGATTTTTTCCGAGAAGCCCATAAAGTGGAAAAATCCAAAATGGCCGCCGGCCGATTCGAAATATCTGTTAATTGTCATATCTTTATGAATAGTCAACGCAGAAACCTGAATGAAGTGTCTTTTTGTATGTTTCTGTACATGACGAATCCAATGGAACCATTATTTGCTTTGAAAAATGCATATAAATCAATATAATGGTCAATTTCAGGTTGAAATTCAAGATCGCCACCATTCGATTTGTCGATATCTAGCAAATGTCATATTATACACAGTAATTCATATCACACCATGGATGAAGTATGTTGTAGATTTATTCACATATGTCAGACAAAATGGCACCACTAATTAAGAAAAGCTGAATTCATAGTGACCAATGGCAATGCCAAGTTCTATGATATCGACCAGATACATAAACAGTCGACTTTACTTTATCATTTATACTACGAGTTGCAAATTCTAAATCATATTAAGATGGAGGAAAAAATACCACACAAACTAAGTGACATATTATATAGATCTACACATTTGTATCCAATGCATATATACTCTATGCATTATACATTAAATAACACTTCCCATACCATACATCATTACATTGTTGCCGATTACTTTGAACAACACCATGAATTTTGCACTTTTCAAGTTTCTGCTGGTTCATTTCTAGAATATTTACCCAGCGTCGAGCCTTAAACATATTCACACTTCTGTGTTGATTATGACATGTTGGACATTGGGTTTAGATATTAAGTAGTACTTAATAAGTACACTCTGGCTGAAACATTTCCCTCAGTGCGAAAATGTGTATGGTTTTTCTCGAGTGTGGATGTTTATGTTACATTGTAACAATTATTAGTTGCTCTCATTGTGGTCACAATTACCACTGCAACGACAGAGTGATGTACATTTAAGAGCAGCTCTAACACACTTGCATAGTCCCCTACAACCTTTCTGGCCCCCACACCTGAGCAACTCGGAACAGGATGCCACTGCCTCTGGTAATACCGTCCATAATGGTTGCCAACCCTGTGTGGCACTCTTCTGCCAACCACATGTCTCTGGTGATGGAAGTACTGGACAACGGACAAGTGCCTGTCCCCACACATGTCCACCTTGGTATACTGCCCGTTTTGTGTGCTGTAACAGTGCTCCTCTGGTGGGTGGTATGGTGTCGATGGACCTCGCTTTTGTAGTGAAGATGTGTTTCCTAGCTGAATCAACGTTAGATTCTGTGCATGTGCGGTCGTACAACAGACATGCAATCATTGAGCGACGTCAGGTCCGTTAGCAAGGTAGAGAATACTGGTGTCACTTCAGTGAAGGACTTCCATGTGTCGAACGCAGTCTTTTTCCCCCGACCAGCGAATGACGACACCGTATCACAACCAGTGAAGGCATGAAACATAGGAAGTGCATGTGCCTTCTCACTACCAAGCTCAGTGGCGATATCGTGGGCAGGAATGTACCTCAGGTGCTTTCCAGTGCCAAAAGCAACCCAAATTTCAGTGTTTTCAAGGCGTGCCACAGTAGACACTGCCAGGATGAGCACGTCTGTATCCACAGTACGCAACATGATTCGGCGATACCCTCTCCTTGCTGCATCAACTGTATGAAGGAGCATCCATGTGTCTGCCTCCTCATGCGTACATGGTGCTAGAGATGAGATGTCCTGGTGAACTCTCGTGCAGAGCACATTCTGACCGCATGTTGTATACACATCCTTTTCCGCAGAAAGATGTTCTACAACCTAAATTGGCAAAGAAAAGAAGCTAGATTAAATTTCATGTCATTGATATTGTGTAGTTTACAATCGATTCTACATGCATATGGTTTTTTTTTAAGCCAGTGAAATACTGAAAGCTTACCTGGTGTGCCAAGAAGTCGAATAGTTCTGTCTTGTTGTCTGCCAATCTCAAGAACTCTTGCCAATTTCCTGGGATCATGTTGGATGGTGCAACACGCCGCCGAACACCTTTTCCTCGATTCTCTCTCGCAGTGGTCTTCAGACTCTCTTCCAGGTACACATCCCAAATTATGTCAATTCTCATCACGTTGCGCAGCTGTGCTTTGACATAAGGCAGAAATACCTGTGTAGCATATTCTTGGAACGTTTTGATGCCAATGGGCCTGAGCATGTTGATGATTGCAGCACCATCCAATATGATGACATCAACTAATGGAGCATCCCCACATGATGTGCAGCACCTTTCCAGACATTCAACAAGATCAGACTTCGACCCAAACCTTAGTTTTCCCAGCTGCAACAATGACGGAGGGTAGGCATGATTCTCATGCTGGAAGAAATTGTCCAAGCCTCCGTCACGGGTTTGACAGGCAATGTACAGTCTGGAAAACAATGCACAGTCACTCTTGAGTGATGTCACGATCTGTTTCGCTTTGGACGGAACTCGACATGGTGGTCAGCTGAACAAAGGCATCTGATTTTTACATATGGGATCAGATACTGGTGTAATTCGCTCCATCACTCGCTCAGTCATGTACTTGTCATACTGTTCCTGGCCTGTCTTCTCTATCGCACGCACAGTTTGGACAACAGCTGGATCAGCAACATCTCGGCTGTCAAGTACCAGGAGGTCATCACTCTCTTCCATGAATGGATTTCCCATGTCTTCTATTACTCGAACAAGAGCAGCAGTCTCCTTAGCAAATGCGACTTGTGCCGAAGCAGTATGCTCGTGGTGCCTGAGAGTGGTCTTATCAGTTTTCCTAGGACCTAGATCCAGACAATTGACCTCAAACTCCTCAATGACCCTTGCTAGTTCTGGTCCCGCCACCATCCAACAGAGTAAGGCTTTTGGGTTTTGCAGCAACCCGACTGCTCCACCATCTCCTTTCACGACCTTGTTATTTTGTTCGTGTGCATGATCGATAGCTAAGGCAGAGAATGGACGCTTCGTTTTGTGCACCACGAAGCCTCCTTGAGCAAACTGGCTAGCTACACCAGGATGTCGTTCATGCAAGGTCATCATGTCGCGAATGTGAATCGGCACCCACCTAGAGTAGTACGTGTGGTCCAAGGCGAAGAACCAGGGTGCAAGTGCTGTAAGGACAGCAACATAAAGCGAGAAGTTGGAATCATGAAGAGACCGTACATACACCAAGACTAGGAGCTCAAGTTGCATGACGATAAACCAGAACTGGAATTGTGGAGAGGCTTCAACTCGCTTCATGCACCATTCTTCAAATGGTATGGGTTCACTCTCTTCGCAGCTGTACACATCGTAGGCCTTATGCAACAGTATTGACAATGCACTGGCGGTAACTTGGTGTGCATGTCTCGTCCGTGTGACATGTGACGTCTTCAGGAATGATTCAGCAGTTCCTGATGTAGCAACGTCTTCTTGGGCTAGAGCGTGTGTCCATCCACTGCCATCGAGCAAGTCTCCAAGCGTCGTCAAGGCAGCCATTTCGTTATGTAAGCCACCTAGTAGGATGACAAACTTCTCTTCCCCATACTCCTCGGGCCAGTTCCACTGGATCGACTTAGCAATTGCAAAGAGTGGTTGGTCTACTGTCAACACAGGCACCTGTCCGGGATTCAGAAGATGGACCGCTCGTTGTATGACATCCATTGAATGGCGAATCATTGCCACAGATTTTGAGTCATCTGGGAACAGTGGAAGAAGAGATCCGATAGTGACATCAAAGTCACGTGATTGTTGTGTAATGGAATGGAAGGCAGCCCAGCTGATTGGATCATGAATACTCTGTACCTCTTCATTGATGAGCCGATGCGTGTTGCACTGCCACTTCTTCTCCTCTTCCATGGCAGCTTTAACAAGTTGACCATCACACTTGAGTGTACCCTCAATCGGAGGGATCATCGGATCCTTTTTTGCTGTGATGGGGGTCAGCATTGTGTACGAATCAGGGAGTGGTGGTATTTGCTTGATAGAAAGATACGGTTGCAGTTCTGACTTGTGACGTATTATTCCGTCCGACTCTGTTATTCTGTTTTGGAAGAGTGATATGCCTGTGCCATGGAAAGCACCATGGGCAGTGGTTGAGCTCGGGTTGTGGTCCAGGTTATCAACAGCAGCTGTGGTGAACAGATTCTTTCGCAGGATGAGGGGACAAACAACCCCTTCGGATTCATACTGTTGAGCTGCCAAAATAGCCGTGTCCATGGATATGTTAAGAATTCTATCATACGATACTGATAAGCCTAAGTGGTACAAGATATCAACAAGTTCCCGTTTACGTGTATATCCATGAATCATCATGCCAAGATATATGGGTAGTGGCGTCTCTCTGCTTTTAATGTGGTATGGACCAGTGGACCCTTCGCGTCTTCTCCCAGAGCTGTTGTATTGCAGTAATTGAGCAATACTCAGTGTTGCTTGTCTTACTTCATCTGTCTTTTTTCTTGATATTTGGTCCATCCATAGTCATGCTAACTAAAGCAACAAGCGACTTAGGCACAGCGTCTTCTTGACAACCCTGTGGGAAGGAACCATCAAATTGTGCTGTCATTCCAAGCATATCTCGCCGGATTATGTGGGCCGCCTTCGCCAAGCAAATAGCTTCATCATCACCATCATCAAAGCATGCATCCCGTAATGCATGCCCTACATCGTCATCGAAACTGAGCATGACATCACGACCTTGTTTGTATGCACGAAGCCCAGGCATGTTTGCGAGTATTCAAGTTTTCAAATCAGTGGAATGAATACGCCCACTTATCTCAACACCCAGCTCTACCAGTCGGTCAGTGTATAGCTGTAAAAGGTCCGTCAATTTGAAGACTGGTGCAATGGCCTTGTTGCCGAGTTTCGTGTGTTCTATGTATCCCATAAGTTCCACTAATGCTATACCATGAGATGTTAGGTCGATATTCTCCTTTACACCATCTTCTGTCTTCCTGCTGCTGGCATTGTATAATTTGACAAGGCAATTTGAGTGGTACTTCGCTTCCTGGGCCACAAGGTCACGAGGACTGATTTTCGCAATCAACCTTTGATCCTGTATTTTTAGTGCACATTGCCTAACCCTATGTGTTAGTTTTGGTGTCATCGCTTCATGCAGAGGCGCCATCTCCGTTCCAGATTCATCACAGAAGAAGCATTTTGAATCTTCTGGAGAATCTCTGTGTTCAGCCTGCCTTAACATGTATGGTATTTCTCCAGGGGTATTGGTACATGCAGTTGGAAGTGAAGCTAGTTCAACTCTGGCGAGACGACTGGCACAGCACTTCAAGCGGCATGATGCATGCCATTGGGCATGATTGTGTGCCAGTGTGTGTCCAATACCGTCTCCTTCATCAAGCCTACTTATGTCGATAGGTAATGGTTGGCTGTCCAAATTGAGAAAACTGTTCAAATTATCACCGAGAGTATGATATCCAGCACCGACGTCGGGACGTTTGATTTGGCTGGACAGTTCAATGGTTTGGCTGAACGTTCCTGGCATAAAGCACAACGACTCCAGTCAATAGGTTCATTTGTGGCCGCAGGTGATCTTAATGTCTCTCTATGAACAAGCTTGCACTTCTTGCGTGTCGACATGATTTCAGTCACTTCTGTTCAGTCACCTACAACGAAAAAAACATTAATATTATAACGACAATAACCAATTTCGTTTTCCCACACCTAATTACTACAAGATCCTGCAAGGCACGATGGACAATCTAAGCTAAACGATGATGCAATGAGGTGAGGGTATCATTGTATTCCTCCTGTTTGGAAAGACATATTCATACGATATACATATTTTGGGGAAGATATGACACTCGGTATGGGTGCCGCATGACACAAATCACAACCATGTTATTGTTTTTTTTATTGTTGGTGCGACTGTGGCTGAAATATGTATACTGTCTAATATATAAAATACACTTCATCCATGGTGTGATATGAATTACTGTGTATAATATGACATTTGCTAGATATCGACAAATCGAATGGTGGCGATCCTGAATTTCAACCTGAAATTGCCCATTATATTGATTTATATGCATTTTTCAAAGCAAATAATGGTTCCATTGGATTCGTCATGTACAGAAACATACAAAAAGACACTTCATTCAGGTTTCTGCGTTGACTATTCATAAAGATATGACAATTAACAGATATTTCGAATTGGCCGGTGGCCATTTTGGATTTTTCCACTTTATGGGCTTCTCGGAAAAAATCCTGCTTGGTACTTTATCTAAAATCAATTAGTAGGTCCTTAACATCATATATGCCAATTTTGGTGCTTTTACCACAAAACCCACAATCCTTATGGATATTTACACAAATCTGTCCCACTAGTGCCTCTGCAGAACGAAAGACATGGAGAACTTTCTCGGCTCAACCGAACAGGCACCTCTCTAACAGGCACCTCTCTAACAGGCATGCACCAATCTGTACTGAACATGCGACCGGCGTTTTCATCTGTATTACCAAGATAACACCGCCATCTTCACTAACACCATGTTTGCCTGAATCGCTCGCACAAGGCTCAAAACGATAATGCTCCATAATTCCCTCGAAAGCATTTCCATCACAAATTTTGCTTCCAATAGTTTCTTCACAATCGCACTGATCAGTGTCAACATACTGAGAACCTTCAGAGTTGCTCTTGTCGGTGGAATCAGTATCAGAATCCGAGCTTGACATGCACTGGTTCTCTTTGTAAAACCGCCATTTGGATCAAGATGAGCTCAACGTGTGACGTCACTGGCAAAATCAAGAATTGACACGGGATTTTTTTCGACACTGTGATTGGCAATATATATATATATATATATATATATATATATATAATATATATATATATATATATATATATATATATATGTCGGGAGGGAGAAATAGGCTTCCACCACAATGAAAGATTGACAAGCGTTTATTAATACACCAAGTACACAGCTGGGAGGAAGGGCTGACACCTACAGCACAAATGGACAGTATGCCACATCAGCCTTCCTAGAGAAACACCAATTCAGAGTCCGTTTATATAGAGGTTCACTAATCAGAGAATCTCCGCTGAAGTTTGCGAGGACAAAGGATAATGGGCAGTCGTGCCCCCACCGACATCCTTTTACTGGGCCAGGTCCCCCACCGACATCAGTCCTGTTGCCTCGGGGGAGTGAAGCACGCGCTGTTATCTCCGGACCAGATGTGTCTTCAGAGCTCAGGTCAGCAAAAGCTGTAATTCACGCGAGAGAGTCTGCATTCCTGGTCCCAGTGGGATCATTTATGTGTCGGAGGCCGTTTGAAGAGTTCCAGACTTTGTCTATGCTTTCGGCGAGCATTCTCATTTAGACTCAATCCAGGGCAGGAAAGTTAAGCATTCCGTTCATCAATCAAGCATTTCTATCATACGAAATATAATTAAATGATTATAGCAGTCTATCAGGAAAAGGTCTGGGTATACAAGATTTAAACATCCTACGTGTAGAGTTTATAGTTTCACACATTGCCAGCATTCCCTGGCCACGGCTCGTAAGACGGCTTCAAAGAACAAGAGGTTTACAACAGATCCGTTTGTCACGAGAGGAGAAGCAAGCATTTTTCATTTGAAGTATATATTGGCGAAGCAAAAACCTTTTTTATTAACTACGAATAACAGTTCACACTACATTTATAACAGAGTTTGTACAGTAACAAACCCTCACCGACATTAACCTTCCTCTTGTCTCGTCGAGACAAAGTATCTCAAGAGACAACGTGCCTCATCGGGCTTTATTGAAAGAGGATTGTGTAATGTGGGTGTCTCCCAAGGGCATACCACGCGCCCATAGCGCCTCGCCCGTGCACTTGAGGGACGTGTCGTGTTGTGTTGTGCTTGGAACCTGAGGGCTCAGAACATGAAGGTCCATTAACGTTTCGGATCCACAACGAAGGCGTCTGGTCCGGATGAGGATGTGCTCCGCCAGAGGGCCCATCACCTCCCCTGCGGAACTGGCTCCCCCCACCTTTTGCAGACGTGGTCCTTGCAGATCTTCGAAGTTAATCAACGATCATGCGCATGAGACCTCGCACATGCTGCTGTTCTGGGGAATACATAATATTGTCAGTATCTTGTGTCACGTGTTCCTGGTCAGGGTACAGAGCGTTAAAATCTGAAACATTTGAAGTGAAGAGAGAGACTTTCTTTATGTCAAAGTCTTCCATGGACGCCTGATCAGCTTGCGGATCCAGGATATCCATGTCGGGTCCCTCGACTGCCAGACCCAGCGTCGCAATCAGATCCATAGTTGGATCGGACGGAGGTGTGCAGCTGTGAGCTTGTAATACATAAGAGGCATTAGCCAGTTCTCGCAAGGGGTTTACAACAAAATCATCACAATCGTCAAACAAGTCAGCACAGTCTTCTGAAGCGCCGGTCACATCTGCCTCGTCGAAGGGCTCATTCAGGTCGACGGCCTCTGTAGTCAAGACCATGGTCGTCGTCGGCGGTTTCTTCGTTTTCCATCCTGTGAAGTACTTTCTCACACAGAGGAGGACTAAAGATTTCATTAGTGCCCCCCAGATTACCACCCCGATTATCACTGCCAATGCGGTCAATAGCCACTTCACTATTGTGCCTGTCCATCCCCGGAACCAGTCAGTGAGCCAGCTAAATTTATAAGAGTTCTCACGCGCAATCCGATCGATCGTTAGAGCGTGGCTAGTTTTCCTTAATCTCACTATCGCGGCTGACACTCCTTCGGATGGATCAGGTATGTATGTGCAACATTTTCCCTCTACTATCCCGCATACCCCTCCTTTCTCTGCCAGGAGCATGTCCAACGCTACCCGATTCTGCATTACCATTGTGCGCATATGAACTACTGTGTCCAATAATACATCATGGGCCGTAGCGGTCCGTAGCGTAGTAGTCTTTTGCCACCTTTTCTAGGGCCAAAGCCAATTTATCTATCCGGAAACTATCCATGACTGTGCCCACTCCTGGGAAGAAGAAACCTAACACCTTTTCCCATATGCTTCCGTGTAGTTTAGTGGTTCCATCTTCGTTCCATACTGACCTCCTATGTCACCTGTCCAGGGACTTTGGATCTAGCTCGTCCAGTATCTCAACGTCAGGAAGGACCGAACCAAGATAACATGTGCCACCCCAATTATTTGGTAAATAGGGGTAAGCCTTGTCGCCGCATATAAACATTACTCCATGAGGTGCGATAAGAGCCGAAGCCATACATTTACTAATTTCGGGAAGGGTGGAGTTTGGTGCTCCCCAAGACACCGTCAGGCTCGTTACATTATGCTGGGCCTGGTCATTCACCATTATTCTAAGGGTTCCTCCCCTTTGCTGCTCTTTCGTGCCGGATGGCAGGGCATCAGACGGCAGGGTGTGGGTGCATTCGGAAGTTCCCATCTGGACATGTCCTTTTCCTATGAGGCATAACCGACCCCTTTGCTCCGTCACCCAGACCAGTTCTGGTCGTTTATCTAACAGGGCTTGACTAATGGGTGGGGTATATTGGAAACCACGGGAACACGCCGCTAGGTGTTTTGGGCCTGCCAGCTCCAAGGTTGTGGTCAGACATGGAGTGCGTAAGAGTCCCGAGCACATATCTCGTAGGGACAGGGGCAGTACTACCATATCTATTCCTGTGGTGCTAGTATGGGGGAAATGCATACACATCCAACAGCGCGACCGGTTCTGTACCTTGGCCATCTCGCGGGTGACTTTCCAGTACGTGTTTCCCTCTGCCCTCTTCCTTACCACTATTGGGGCCCGTGGTGTCACTATGTGTGTGGCGCATGGTGGCCGGGGAGTCAATAATTGTATGGTCGTAACTTCACATATCAATATCAGGCTGGTGTTTCTTTCTAGTAAAGCGTGCGTGGTTAAAGTGTTCGAGCCTTTTCCCCATTCGAATCCTGCTCTGGCGGAACTTGCTGTCGGTCCAAACTTTCCTCCCCGTTTTACTTGCCTCTGATGAGAGAGGGCAACTTGTGTTGACTTCGTTCCGTTTGGATTTGTCCTTACAGCCCTCCACATTATATAAATCCACGGGGGGTCCTTTGGTGGTATTAGACAACATGGTACGTTTATCTTCTGTCCCCATGTCATGGTGAGGTTTTGTCTCAGCCTCGCCCACTCATTTTCCCTACGATACCCACCTCACCTTGCTACCAATAGATGCTGCCGCTATCAGTAGCACTACACCTGTAACTAAAAACATCCTTACTGTGGTGTCGTGTCTGGTGCTTGGGTAGCCAACTTACAGTGTGTAGCGTGGATCCAGGAGGTTCTTGCCCTCGCAAAAGACAGCGGTTGGTGTAGTCGGCAATACCTGGAATGTTCCCGTCCACCTTTTCCAGGGCGTTCTTGCGGGTGAAGTGCTCCACGAACACCTGGAACACCTGGTCACCAATTTCCTAATCCACTTCTTTCAAGTGGATCCAATTTTATCCAATATTCTATTTTAAATTCGATCCAATTTTCTCTAATTCCTCCCCTAGCATCCCATTCACCTGTTTCCTACACCTGTTTCCGTCTCTAGCCCAATAGTTGCCCCATATCCCAATATCCCAATATCTATGTTTAAATGATTTCAGCTAGTGTTTCAACTCGAGTTACCATTGGCAAAATCAAGAAGTTGCTCTCGGTGGAATCAGTCGAATCGGATCAGAATCCAAGCTCGACATGCACTGGTTCTCTTTGTAAACCGCCATTTGGATCAAGGTGAGCTCAACGTGTGACGTCACTGGCAAAATCAAGAATTGACACAGGATTTTTTTCGACACTGTGATTGGCAATATATATATATATATATATATATATATATATATATATATATATATATATATATATATATATATATATATATATATATAGATATTATATATATATATATATATATATTGTTGTGGATATGAGGATTGAGTTTTTTTGATTGTGTTGTATTGTATAGAAAATGGTTGTGAATTATTGGTTTAGTCTGAGCCCTCCTTGCTCCAGTGTGTATAAAGGTCAAAGGGCGTTCCGGTAGTTAATTCCATAAAGCATACATTGAAGGACACTATAATACC
>NW_027619843.1:0-28951 GCF_964187855.1 Myxine glutinosa
GGTTTTTCAACACTAACACAAGTGCGAAAAGTGGTTTTTCAACACTAACACAAGTGCGAAAAGTGGTTTTTCAACAATATCACATGTCCAAAAAGTGTTTTTTCCACACTAATACAAGTGCCAAAGTGGTTTCCTGCACCAACACAAGTGCGAACAGTGGTTTTTCAACACTAACACAAGTGCGAAAAGTGGTTTTTCAACAATATCACAAGTCCAAAAAGTGTTTTTTCCACACTAATACAAGTGCAAAAGTGGTTTCCTGCACAAACACAAGTGCGAAAAGTGGTTTTTCAACACAAACACAAGTGCGAAAAGTGGTTTTTCAACACTAACACAAGTGCGAAAAGTATTTTTTCCACACTAATACAAGTGCAAAAGTGGTTTCCTGCACCAACACAAGTGCGAAAAGTGGGTTTTCAACACTAACACAAGTGTGAAAAGTGGTTTTTCAATACTAACACAAGTGCGAAAAGTATTTTTTCCACACTAATACAAGTGCAAAAGTGGTTTCCTGCACCAACACAAGTGCGAAAAGTGGGTTTACAACACTAACACAAGTGCGAAAAGTGGTTTCCTTCACGAACACAAGTGCGAAAAGTGGTTTTTCAACACTAACACAAGTGCGAAAAGTGGTTTTTCAACACTAACACAAGTGCGAAAAGTAGTTTTTCAACACTAACACAAGTGCGAAAAGTGGTTTTCCTGCACCAACACAAGTGCGAAAAGTGGTTTTTCAACACTAACACAAGTGCGAAAAGTGGTTTTTCAACACTATCACAAGTGCAAAAAGTGTTTTTTCTACTCTAATACCAGTGCAAAAGTGGTTTCCTTCACCAACACAAGTGCGAAAAGTGGTTGTTCAACACTAACACAAGTGCGAAAAGTGGTTTTTCAACACTATCACAAGTGCAAAAAGTGTTTTTTCCACACTAATACAAGTGCAAAAGTGGTTTCCTGCACCAATACAAGTGCGAAAAGTGGTTTTTCAACACTATCACAAGTGCAAAAAGTGTTTTTTCTACTCTAATACCAGTGCAAAAGTGGTTTCCTTCACCAACACAAGTGCGAAAAGTGGTTGTTCAACACTAACACAAGTGCGAAAAGTGGTTTTTCAACACTATCACAAGTGCAAAAAGTGTTTTTTCCACACTAATACAAGTGCAAAAGTGGTTTCCTGCACCAATACAAGTGCGAAAAGTGGTTTTTCAACACTAACACAAGTGCGAAAAGTGGTTTTTCAACACTATCACAAGTGCAAAAAGTGTTTTTTCCACACTAATACAAGTGCAAAAGTGGTTTCCTGCACCAACACAAGTGCGAAAAGTGGTTTTTCAACACTAACACAAGTGCGAAAAGTGGTTTTTCAACACTAACACAAGTGCGAAAAGTGGTTTTTCAACACTATCACAAGAGCAAAAAGTGTTTTTTCCACACTAATACAAGTGCAAAAGTGGTTTCCTGCACCAACACAAGTGCAAAAAGTGGTTTTTCAACACTAACACAAGTGCGAAAAGTGGTTTTTCAACACTAACATAAGTGCGAAAAGTGTTTTTTCCACACTAATACAAGTGCAAAAGTGGTTTCCTGCACCAACACAAGTGCTAAAAGTGAGTTTTCAACACTATCACAAGTGCGAAAAGTGGTTTTTCAACACTAACACAAGTGCGAAAAGTGGTTTTTCAACACTAATACAAGTGCGAAAAGTGGTTTTTCAACACTAACACAAGTGCGAAAAGTGGTTTTTCAACACTAACACAAGTGCGAAAAGTGGTTTTTCAACACTATCACAAGTGCAAAAAGTGTTTTTTCCACACTAATACAAGTGCAAAAGTGGTTTCCTGCACCAACACAAGTGCGAAAAGTGGTTTTTCAACAATATCACAAGTCCAAAAAGTGTTTTTCCACACTAATACAAGTGCAAAAGTGGTTTCCTGCACAAACACAAGTGCGAAAAGTGGTTTTTCAACACAAACACAAGTGCGAAAAGTGGTTTTTCAACACTAACACAAGTGCGAAAAGTGGTTTTTCAACACTAATACAAGTGCAAAAAGTGGTTTTTCAACACTATCACAAGTGCAAAAAGTGTTTTTTCCACACTAATACAAGTGCAAAAGTGGTTTCCTGCACCAACACAAGTGCGAAAAGTGGTTTTTCAACACTAACACAAGTGCGAAAAGTGGTTTTTCAACACTATCACAAGTGCAAAAAGTGTTTTTTCCACACTAATACAAGTGCAAAAGTGGTTTCCTGCACCAACACAAGTGCGAAAAGTGGTTTTTCAACACTAACACAAGTGCGAAAAGTGGTTTTTCAACACTATCACAAGTGCAAAAAGTGTTTTTTCCACACTAATACAAGTGCAAAAGTGGTTTCCTGCACCAACACAAGTGCGAAAAGTGGTTTTTCAACACCAACACAAGTGCGAAAAGTTTTTTTCAACACTAACACAAGTGCGAAAAGTGGTTTTTCAACACTATCACAAGTGCAAAAAGTGTTTTTTCCACACTAATACAAGTGCAAAAGTGGTTTCCTGCACCAACACAAGTGCGAAAAGTGGTTGTTCAACACTAACGCAAGTGCGAAAAGTGGTTTTTCAACACTATCACAAGTGCAAAAAGTGTTTTTTCCACACTAATACAAGTGCAAAAGTGGTTTCCTGCACCAACACAAGTGCGAACAGTGGTTTTTCAACACTAACACAAGTGCGAAAAGTGGTTTTTCAACACTATCACAAGTGCAAAACGTGTTTTTTCCACACTAATACAAGTGCAAAAGTGGTTTCCTGCACCAACACAAGTGCGAAAAGTGGTTTTTCAACACTAACACAAGTGCGAAAAGTGGTTTTTCAACAATATCACAAGTCCAAAAAGTGTTTTTCCACACTAATACAAGTGCAAAAGTGGTTTCCTGCACAAACACAAGTGCGAAAAGTGGTTTTTCAACACAAACACAAGTGCGAAAAGTGGTTTTTCAACACTAACACAAGTGCGAAAAGTATTTTTTCCACACTAATACAAGTGCAAAAGTGGTTTCCTGCACCAACACAAGTGCGAAAAGTGGGTTTTCAACACTAACACAAGTGCGAAAAGTGGTTTTTCAATACTAACACAAGTGCGAAAAGTATTTTTTCCACACTAATACAAGTGCAAAAGTGGTTTCCTGCACCAACACAAGTGCGAAAAGTGGGTTTACAACACTAACACAAGTGCGAAAAGTGGTTTCCTTCACGAACACAAGTGCGAAAAGTGGTTTTTCAACACTAACAGAAGTGCGAAAAGTGGTTTTTCAACACTAACACAAGTGCGAAAAGTAGTTTTTCAACACTAACACAAGTGCGAAAAGTGGTTTTCCTGCACCAACACAAGTGCGAAAAGTGGTTTTTCAACACTAACACAAGTGCGAAAAGTGGTTTTTCAACACTATCACAAGTGCAAAAAGTGTTTTTTCCACACTAATACAAGTGCAAAAGTGGTTTCCTGCACCAACACAAGTGCGAAAAGTGGTTTTTCAACACAAACACAAGTGCGAAAAGTGGTTTTTCAACACTATCACAAGTGCGACAAAGTATTTTTTCCACACTAATACAAGTGCAAAAGTGGTTTCCTGCACCAACACAAGTGCTAAAAGTGAGTTTTCAACACTATCACAAGTGCGAAAAGTGGTTTTTCAACACTAACACAAGTGCGAAATGTGGTTTTTCAACACTAATACAAGTGCAAAAGTGGTTTCCTGCACCAACACAAGTGCGAAAAGTGGTTGTTCAACACTAACGCAAGTGCGAAAAGTGGTTTTTCAACACTATCACAAGTGCAAAAAGTGTTTTTTCCACACTAATACAAGTGCAAAAGTGGTTTCCTGCACCAACACAAGTGCGAACAGTGGTTTTTCAACACTATCACAAGTGCAAAAAGTGTTTTTTCCACACTAATACAAGGGCAAAAGTGGTTTCCTGCACCAACACAAGTGCAAAAAGTGGTTTTTCAACACTAACACAAGTGCGAAAAGTGGGTTTTCAACACTAACACAAGTGCGAAAAGTGGTTTTTCAACACTATCACAAGAGCAAAAAGTGTTTTTTCCACACTAATACAAGTGCAAAAGTGGTTTCCTGCACCAACACAAGTGCAAAAAGTGGTTTTTCAACACTAACACAAGTGCGAAAAGTGGTTTTTCAACACTAACACAAGTGCGAAAAGTGGTTTTTCAACACTAATGCAAGTGCGAAAAGTGGTTTTTCAACACTAACACAAGTGCGAAAAGTGGTTTTTCAACACTATCACAAGTGCAAAAAGTGTTTTTTCCACACTAATACAAGTGCAAAAGTGGTTTCCTGCACCAACACAAGTGCGAAAAGTGGTTTTTCAACACTAACACAAGTGCGAAAAGTGGTTTTTCAACACTATCACAAGTGCAAAAAGTGTTTTTTCCACACTAATACAAGTGCAAAAGTGGTTTCCTGCACCAACACAAGTGCAAAAAGTGGTTTTTCAACACTAACACAAGTGCGAAAAGTGGGTTTTCAACACTAACACAAGTGCGAAAAGTGTTTTTTCCACACTAATACAAGTGCAAAAGTGGTTTCCTGCACCAACACAAGTGCGAAAAGTGAGTTTTCAACACTATCACAAGTGCGAAAAGTGGTTTTTCAACACTAACACAAGTGCGAAAAGTGGTTTTTCAACACTAATACAAGTGCAAAAAGTGGTTTTTCAACACTATCACAAGTGCAAAAAGTGTTTTTTCCACACTAATACAAGTGCAAAAGTGGTTTCCTGCACCAACACAAGTGCGAAAAGTGGTTTTTCAACACTAACACAAGTGCGAAAAGTGGTTTTTCAACACTATCACAAGTGCAAAAAGTGTTTTTTCCACACTAATACAAGTGCAAAAGTGGTTTCCTGCACCAACACAAGTGCGAAAAGTGGTTTTTCAACACTAACACAAGTGCGAAAAGTGGTTTTTCAACACTAACACAAGTGCGAAAAGTGGTTTTTCAACACTATCACAAGTGCAAAAAGTGTTTTTTCCACACTAATACAAGTGCAAAAGTGGTTTCCTGCACCAACACAAGTGCGAAAAGTGGTTTTTCAACACCAACACAAGTGCGAAAAGTTTTTTTCAACACTAACACAAGTGCGAAAAGTGGTTTTTCAACACTATCACAAGTGCAAAAAGTGTTTTTTCCACACTAATACAAGTGCAAAAGTGGTTTCCTGCACCAACACAAGTGCGAACAGTGGTTTTTCAACACTAACACAAGTGCGAAAAGTGGTTTTTCAACAATATCACAAGTCCAAAAAGTGTTTTTTCCACACTAATACAAGTGCAAAAGTGGTTTCCTGCACAAACACAAGTGCGAAAAGTGGTTTTTCAACACAAACACAAGTGCGAAAAGTGGTTTTTCAACACTAACACAAGTGCGAAAAGTATTTTTTCCACACTAATACAAGTGCAAAAGTGGTTTCCTGCACCAACACAAGTGCGAAAAGTGGGTTTTCAACACTAACACAAGTGCGAAAAGTGGTTTTTCAATACTAACACAAGTGCGAAAAGTATTTTTTCCACACTAATACAAGTGCAAAAGTGGTTTCCTGCACCAACACAAGTGCGAAAAGTGGGTTTACAACACTAACACAAGTGCGAAAAGTGGTTTCCTTCACGAACACAAGTGCGAAAAGTGGTTTTTCAACACTAACACAAGTGCGAAAAGTGGTTTTTCAACACTAACACAAGTGCGAAAAGTAGTTTTTCAACACTAACACAAGTGCGAAAAGTGGTTTTCCTGCACCAACACAAGTGCGAAAAGTGGTTTTTCAACACTAACACAAGTGCGAAAAGTGGTTTTTCAACACTATCACAAGTGCAAAAAGTGTTTTTTCTACTCTAATACCAGTGCAAAAGTGGTTTCCTTCACCAACACAAGTGCGAAAAGTGGTTGTTCAACACTAACACAAGTGCGAAAAGTGGTTTCCTTCACGAACACAAGTGCGAAAAGTGGTTTTTCAACACTAACACAAGTGCGAAAAGTGGTTTTTCAACACTAACACAAGTGCGAAAAGTAGTTTTTCAACACTAACACAAGTGCGAAAAGTGGTTTTCCTGCACCAACACAAGTGCGAAAAGTGGTTTTTCAACACTAACACAAGTGCGAAAAGTGGTTTTTCAACACTATCACAAGTGCAAAAAGTGTTTTTTCTACTCTAATACCAGTGCAAAAGTGGTTTCCTTCACCAACACAAGTGCGAAAAGTGGTTGTTCAACACTAACACAAGTGCGAAAAGTGGTTTTTCAACACTATCACAAGTGCAAAAAGTGTTTTTTCCACACTAATACAAGTGCAAAAGTGGTTTCCTGCACCAATACAAGTGCGAAAAGTGGTTTTTCAACACTAACACAAGTGCGAAAAGTGGTTTTTCAACACTAACACAAGTGCGAAAAGTGGTTTTTCAACACTATCACAAGTGCAAAAAGTGTTTTTTCCACACTAATACAAGTGCAAAAGTGGTTTCCTGCACCAACACAAGTGCGAAAAGTGGTTTTTCAACACTAACACAAGTGCGAAAAGTGGTTTTTCAACACTAACACAAGTGCGAAAAGTGGTTTTTCAACACTATCACAAGAGCAAAAAGTGTTTTTTCCACACTAATACAAGTGCAAAAGTGGTTTCCTGCACCAACACAAGTGCAAAAAGTGGTTTTTCAACACTAACACAAGTGCGAAAAGTGGTTTTTCAACACTAACATAAGTGCGAAAAGTGTTTTTTCCACACTAATACAAGTGCAAAAGTGGTTTCCTGCACCAACACAAGTGCTAAAAGTGAGTTTTCAACACTATCACAAGTGCGAAAAGTGGTTTTTCAACACTAACACAAGTGCGAAAAGTGGTTTTTCAACACTAATACAAGTGCGAAAAGTGGTTTTTCAACACTAACACAAGTGCGAAAAGTGGTTTTTCAACACTAACACAAGTGCGAAAAGTGGTTTTTCAACACTATCACAAGTGCAAAAAGTGTTTTTTCCACACTAATACAAGTGCAAAAGTGGTTTCCTGCACCAACACAAGTGCGAAAAGTGGTTTTTCAACAATATCACAAGTCCAAAAAGTGTTTTTCCACACTAATACAAGTGCAAAAGTGGTTTCCTGCACAAACACAAGTGCGAAAAGTGGTTTTTCAACACAAACACAAGTGCGAAAAGTGGTTTTTCAACACTAACACAAGTGCGAAAAGTATTTTTTCCACACTAATACAAGTGCAAAAGTGGTTTCCTGCACCAACACAAGTGCGAAAAGTGGGTTTTCAACACTAACACAAGTGCGAAAAGTGGTTTTTCAATACTAACACAAGTGCGAAAAGTATTTTTTCCACACTAATACCAGTGCAAAAGTGGTTTCCTGCACCAACACAAGTGCGAAAAGTGGGTTTACAACACTAACACAAGTGCGAAAAGTGGTTTCCTTCACGAACACAAGTGTGAAAAGTGGTTTTTCAACACTAACAGAAGTGCGAAAAGTGGTTTTTCAACACTAACACAAGTGCGAAAAGTAGTTTTTCAACACTAACACAAGTGCGAAAAGTGGTTTTCCTGCACCAACACAAGTGCGAAAAGTGGTTTTTCAACACTAACACAAGTGCGAAAAGTGGTTTTTCAACACTATCACAAGTGCAAAAAGTGTTTTTTCCACACTAATACAAGTGCAAAAGTGGTTTCCTGCACCAACACAAGTGCGAAAAGTGGTTTTTCAACACAAACACAAGTGCGAAAAGTGGTTTTTCAACACTATCACAAGTGCGAAAAGTATTTTTTCCACACTAATACAAGTGCAAAAGTGGTTTCCTGCACCAACACAAGTGCTAAAAGTGAGTTTTCAACACTATCACAAGTGCGAAATGTGGTTTTTCAACACTAATACAAGTGCGAAAAGTGGTTTTTCAACACTAACACAAGTGCGAAAAGTGGTTTTTCAACACTAACACAAGTGCGAAAAGTGGTTTTTCAACACTATCACAAGTGCAAAAAGTGTTTTTTCCACACTAATACAAGTGCAAAAGTGGTTTCCTGCACCAACACAAGTGCGAAAAGTGGTTTTTCAACACTATCACAAGTGCGAAAAGTGGTTTTTCAACACTATCACAAGTGCGAAAAGTATTTTTTCCACACTAATACAAGTGCAAAAGTGGTTTCCTGCACCAACACAAGTGCTAAAAGTGAGTTTTCAACACTAACACAAGTGCGAAATGTGGTTTTTCAACACTAATACAAGTGCGAAAAGTGGTTTTTCAACACTAACACAAGTGCGAAAAGTGGTTTTTCAACACTAACACAAGTGCGAAAAGTGGTTTTTCAACACTATCACAAGTGCAAAAAGTGTTTTTTCCACACTAATACAAGTGCAAAAGTGGTTTCCTGCACCAACACAAGTGCGAAAAGTGGTTTTTCAACACTATCACAAGTGCAAAAAGTGTTTTTGCCACACTAATACAAGTGCAAAAGTGGTTTCCTGCACCAACACAAGTGCAAAAAGTGGTTTTTCAACACTAACACAAGTGCGAAAAGTGGGTTTTCAACACTAACACAAGTGCGAAAAGTGGTTTTTCAACACTATCACAAGAGCAAAAAGTGTTTTTTCCACACTAATACAAGTGCAAAAGTGGTTTCCTGCACCAACACAAGTGCAAAAAGTGGTTTTTCAACACTAACACAAGTGCGAAAAGTGGTTTTTCAACACTAACACAAGTGCGAAAAGTGGTTTTTCAACACTAATGCAAGTGCGAAAAGTGGTTTTTCAACACTAACACAAGTGCGAAAAGTGGTTTTTCAACACTATCACAAGTGCAAAAAGTGTTTTTTCCACACTAATACAAGTGCAAAAGTGGTTTCCTGCACCAACACAAGTGCGAAAAGTGGTTTTTCAACACTAACACAAGTGCGAAAAGTGGTTTTTCAACACTATCACAAGTGCAAAAAGTGTTTTTTCCACACTAATACAAGTGCAAAAGTGGTTTCCTGCACCAACACAAGTGCAAAAAGTGGTTTTTCAACACTAACACAAGTGCGAAAAGTGGGTTTTCAACACTAACACAAGTGCGAAAAGTGTTTTTTCCACACTAATACAAGTGCAAAAGTGGTTTCCTGCACCAACACAAGTGCGAAAAGTGAGTTTTCAACACTATCACAAGTGCGAAAAGTGGTTTTTCAACACTAACACAAGTGCGAAAAGTGGTTTTTCAACACTAATACAAGTGCAAAAAGTGGTTTTTCAACACTATCACAAGTGCAAAAAGTGTTTTTTCCACACTAATACAAGTGCAAAAGTGGTTTCCTGCACCAACACAAGTGCGAAAAGTGGTTTTTCAACACTAACACAAGTGCGAAAAGTGGTTTTTCAACACTATCACAAGTGCAAAAAGTGTTTTTTCCACACTAATACAAGTGCAAAAGTGGTTTCCTGCACCAACACAAGTGCGAAAAGTGGTTTTTCAACACTAACACAAGTGCGAAAAGTGGTTTTTCAACACTAACACAAGTGCGAAAAGTGGTTTTTCAACACTATCACAAGTGCAAAAAGTGTTTTTTCCACACTAATACAAGTGCAAAAGTGGTTTCCTGCACCAACACAAGTGCGAAAAGTGGTTTTTCAACACCAACACAAGTGCGAAAAATTTTTTCAACACTAACACAAGTGCGAAAAGTGGTTTTTCAACACTATCACAAGTGCAAAAAGTGTTTTTTCCACACTAATACAAGTGCAAAAGTGGTTTCCTGCACCAACACAAGTGCGAAAAGTGGTTGTTCAACACTAACGCAAGTGCGAAAAGTGGTTTTTCAACACTATCACAAGTGCAAAAAGTGTTTTTTCCACACTAATACAAGTGCAAAAGTGGTTTCCTGCACCAACACAAGTGCGAACAGTGGTTTTTCAACACTAACACAAGTGCGAAAAGTGGTTTTTCAACAATATCACAAGTCCAAAAAGTGTTTTTTCCACACTAATACAAGTGCAAAAGTGGTTTCCTGCACAAACACAAGTGCGAAAAGTGGTTTTTCAACACAAACACAAGTGCGAAAAGTGGTTTTTCAACACTAACACAAGTGCGAAAAGTATTTTTTCCACACTAATACAAGTGCAAAAGTGGTTTCCTGCACCAACACAAGTGCGAAAAGTGGGTTTTCAACACTAACACAAGTGCGAAAAGTGGTTTTTAAATACTAACACAAGTGCGAAAAGTATTTTTTCCACACTAATACAAGTGCAAAAGTGGTTTCCTGCACCAACACAAGTGCGAAAAGTGGGTTTACAACACTAACACAAGTGCGAAAAGTGGTTTCCTTCACGAACACAAGTGCGAAAAGTGGTTTTTCAACACGAACACAAGTGCGAAAAGTGGTTTTTCAACACTAACACAAGTGCGAAAAGTAGTTTTTCAACACTAACACAAGTGCGAAAAGTGGTTTTCCTGCACCAACACAAGTGCGAAAAGTGGTTTTTCAACACTAACACAAGTGCGAAAAGTGGTTTTTCAACACTATCACAAGTGCAAAAAGTGTTTTTTCCACACTAATACAAGTGCAAAAGTGGTTTCGTGCACCAATACAAGTGCGAAAAGTGGTTTTTCAACACTAACACAAGTGCGAAAAGTGGTTTTTCAACACTAACAGAAGTGTGAAAAGTGGTTTTTCAACACTATCACAAGTGCAAAAAGTGTTTTTTCCACACTAATACAAGTGCAAAAGTGGTTTCCTGCACCAACACAAGTGCGAAAAGTGAGTTTTCAACACTATCACAAGTGCGAAAAGTGGTTTTTCAACACTAACACAAGTGCGAAAAGTGGTTTTTCAACACTAATACAAGTGCGAAAAGTGGTTTATTCAACACTATCACAAGTGCAAAAAGTTTTTTTTTCCACACTAATACAAGTGCAAAAGTGGGTTCCTGCACCAACACAGTGCGAAAAATGGTTTTTCAACACTAACACAAGTGCGAAAAGTGGTTTTTCAACACTATCACAAGTGCAAAAAGTGTTTTTCTACACTAATACCAGTGCAAAAGTGGTTTCCTTCACCAACACAAGTGCGAAAAGTGGTTGTTCAACACTAACACAAGTGCGAAAAGTGGTTTTTCAACACTATCACAAGTGCAAAAAGTGTTTTTTCCACACTAATACAAGTGCAAAAGTGGTTTCCTGCACCAATACAAGTGCGAAAAGTGGTTTTTCAACACTAACACAAGTGCGAAAAGTGGTTTTTCAACACTAACACAAGTGCGAAAAGTGGTTTTTCAACACTATCACAAGTGCAAAAAGTGTTTTTTCCACACTAATACAAGTGCAAAAGTGGTTTCCTGCACCAACACAAGTGCGAAAAGTGGTTTTTCAACACTAACACAAGTGCGAAAAGTGGTTTTTCAACACTAACACAAGTGCGAAAAGTGGTTTTTCAACACTATCACAAGAGCAAAAAGTGTTTTTTCCACACCAATACAAGTGCAAAAGTGGTTTCCTGCACCAACACAAGTGCAAAAAGTGGTTTTTCAACACTAACACAAGTGCGAAAAGTGGTTTTTCAACACTAACACAAGTGCGAAAAGTGTTTTTTCCACACTAATACAAGTGCAAAAGTGGTTTCCTGCACCAACACAAGTGCTAAAAGTGAGTTTTCAACACTTTCACAAGTGCGAAAAGTGGTTTTTCAACACTAACACAAGTGCGAAATGTGGTTTTTCAACACTAATACAAGTGCGAAACGTGGTTTTTCAACACTAACACAAGTTCGAAAAGTGGTTTTTCAACACTAACACAAGTGCGAAAAGTGGTTTTTCAACACTATCACAAGTGCAAAAAGTGTTTTTTCCACACTAATACAAGTGCAAAAGTGGTTTCCTGCACCAACACAAGTGCGAAAAGAGGTTTTTCAACACTAACACAAATGCGAAAAGTGGTTTTTCAACACTATCACAAGTGCAAAAAGTGTTTTTTCCACACTAATACAAGTGCAAAAGTGGTTTCCTGCACCAACACAAGTGCAAAAAGTGGTTTTTCAACACTAACACAAGTGCGAAAAGTGGGTTTTCAACACTAACACAAGTGCGAAAAGTGTTTTTTCCACACTAATACAAGTGCAAAAGTGGTTTCCTGCACCAACACAATTGCGAAAAGTGGTTTTTCAACACTAACACAAGTGCGAAAAGTGGTTTTTCAACACTAATACAAGTGCAAAAAGTGGTTTTTCAACACTAATACAAGTGCAAAAGTGGTTTCCTGCACCAACACAAGTGCGAAAAGTGGTTTTTCAACACTAACACAAGTGCGAAAAATGGTTTTTCAACACTATCACAAGTGCAAAAAGTGTTTTTTCCACACTAATACAAGTGCAAAAGTGGTTTCCTGCACAAACACAAGTGCAAAAAGTGGTTTTTCAACACTAACACAAGTGCGAAAAGTGGTTTTTCGACACTAACACAAGTGCGAAAAGTGTTTTTGCACACTAATACAAGTGCAAAAGTGGTTTCCTGCACCAACACAAGTGCGAAAAGTGAGTTTTCAACACTATCACAAGTGCGAAAAGTGGTTTTTCAACACTAACACAAGTGCGAAAAGTGGTTTTTCAACACTAATACAAGTGCGAAAAGTGGTTTTTCAATACTATCACAAGTGCAAAAAGTGTTTTTTCCACACTAATACCAGTGCAAAAGTGGTTTCCTTCACCAACACAAGTGCGAAAAGTGGTTGTTCAACACTAACACAAGTGCGAAAAGTGGTTTTTCAACACTATCACAAGTGCAAAAAGTGTTTTTTCCACACTAATACAAGTGCAAAAGTGGTTTCCTGCACCAATACAAGTGCGAAAAGTGGTTTTTCAACACTAACACAAGTGCGAAAAGTGGTTTTTCAACACTAACACAAGTGCGAAAAGTGGTTTTTCAACACTATCACAAGTGCAAAAAGTGTTTTTTCCACACTAATACAAGTGCAAAAGTGGTTTCCTGCACCAACACAAGTGCAAAAAGTGGTATATCAACACTAACACAAGTGCGAAAAGTGGTTTTTCAACACTATCACAAGTGCAAAAAGTGTTTTTTCCACACTAATACAAGTGAAAAAGTGGTTTCGTGCACCAATACAAGTGCGAAAAGTGGTTTTTCAACACTAACACAAGTGCAAAAAGTGTTTTTTCAACACTAACACAAGTGCGAAAAGTGGTTTTTCAACACTAATACAAGTGCGAAAAGTGGTTTTTCAACACTATCACAAGTGCAAAAAGTGTTTTTTCCACACTAATACAAGTGCAAAAGGGGTTTCATGCACCAACACAGTGCGAAAAGTGGTTTTTCAACACTAACACAAGTGCGAAAAGTGGTTTTTCAACATTATCACAAGTGCAAAAAGTGTTTTTTCCACACTAATACCAGTGCAAAAGTGGTTTCCTTCACCAACACAAGTGCGAAAAGTGGTTGTTCAACACTAACACAAGTGCGAAAAGTGGTTTTTCAACACAAACACAAGTGCGAAAAGTGGTTGTTCAACACTAACACAAGTGCGAAAAGTGGTTTTTCAACACAAACACAAGTGCGAAAAGTGGTTTTTCAACACAAACACAAGTGCGAAAAGTGGTTGTTCAACACTAACGCAAGTGCGAAAAGTGGTTTTTCAACACTATCACAAGTGCAAAAAGTGTTTTTTCCACACTAATACAAGTGCAAAAGTGGTTTCCTGCACCAACACAAGTGCGAACAGTGGTTTTTCAACACTAACACAAGTGCGAAAAGTGGTTTTTCAACAATATCACAAGTCCAAAAAGTGTTTTTTCCACACTAATACAAGTGCAAAAGTGGTTTCCTGCACAAACACAAGTGCGAAAAGTGGTTTTTCAACACAAACACAAGTGCGAAAAGTGGTTTTTCAACACTAACACAAGTGCGAAAAGTATTTTTTCCACACTAATACAAGTGCAAAAGTGGTTTCCTGCACCAACACAAGTGCGAAAAGTGGGTTTTCAACACTAACACACGTGCGAAAAGTGGTTTTTCAATACTAACACAAGTGCGAAAAGTATTTTTTCCACACTAATACAAGTGCAAAAGTGGTTTCCTGCACCAACACAAGTGCGAAAAGTGGGTTTACAACACTAACACAAGTGCGAAAAGTGGTTTCCTTCATGAACACAAGTGCGAAAAGTGGTTTTTCAACACGAACACAAGTGCGAAAAGTGGTTTTTCAACACTAACACAAGTGCGAAAAGTAGTTTTTCAACACTAACACAAGTGCGAAAAGTGGTTTTCCTGCACCAACACAAGTGCGAAAAGTGGTTTTTCAACACTAACACAAGTGCGAAAAGTGGTTTTTCAACACTATCACAAGTGCAAAAAGTGTTTTTTCCACACTAATACAAGTGCAAAAGTGGTTTCGTGCACCAATACAAGTGCGAAAAGTGGTTTTTCAACACTAACACAAGTGCGAAAAGTGGTTTTTCAACACTAACAGAAGTGTGAAAAGTGGTTTTTCAACACTATCACAAGTGCAAAAAGTGTTTTTTCCACACTAATACAAGTGCAAAAGTGGTTTCCTGCACCAACACAAGTGCGAAAAGTGAGTTTTCAACACTATCACAAGTGCGAAAAGTGGTTTTTCAACACCAACACAAGTGCGAAAAGTGGTTTTTCAACACTAATACAAGTGCGAAAAGTGGTTTATTCAACACTATCACAAGTGCAAAAAGTTTTTTTTTCCACACTAATACAAGTGCAAAAGTGGGTTTCTGCACCAACACAGTGCGAAAAATGGTTTTTCAACACTAACACAAGTGCGAAAAGTGGTTTTTCAACACTATCACAAGTGCAAAAAGTGTTTTTCTACACTAATACCAGTGCAAAAGTGGTTTCCTTCACCAACACAAGTGCGAAAAGTGGTTGTTCAACACTAACACAAGTGCGAAAAGTGGTTTTTCAACACTATCACAAGTGCAAAAAGTGTTTTTTCCACACTAATACAAGTGCAAAAGTGGTTTCCTGCACCAATACAAGTGCGAAAAGTGGTTTTTCAACACTAACACAAGTGCGAAAAGTGGTTTTTCAACACAAACACAAGTGCGAAAAGTGGTTTTTCAACACTATCACAAGTGCAAAAAGTGTTTTTTCCACACTAATACAAGTGCAAAAGTGGTTTCCTGCACCAACACAAGTGCGAAAAGTGGTTTTTCAACACTAACACAAGTGCGAAAAGTGGTTTTTCAACACTAACACAAGTGCGAAAAGTGGTTTTTCAACACTATCACAAGAGCAAAAAGTGTTTTTTCCACACCAATACAAGTGCAAAAGTGGTTTCCTGCACCAACACAAGTGCAAAAAGTGGTTTTTCAACACTAACACAAGTGCGAAAAGTGGTTTTTCAACACTAACACAAGTGCGAAAAGTGTTTTTTCCACACTAATACAAGTGCAAAAGTGGTTTCCTGCACCAACACAAGTGCTAAAAGTGAGTTTTCAACACTTTCACAAGTGCGAAAAGTGGTTTTTCAACACTAACACAAGTGCGAAATGTGGTTTTTCAACACTAATACAAGTGCGAAACGTGGTTTTTCAACACTAACACAAGTGCGAAAAGTGGTTTTTCAACACTAACACAAGTGCGAAAAGTGGTTTTTCAACACTATCACAAGTGCAAAAAGTGTTTTTTCCACACTAATACAAGTGCAAAAGTGGTTTCCTGCACCAACACAAGTGCGAAAAGAGGTTTTTCAACACTAACACAAATGCGAAAAGTGGTTTTTCAACACTATCACAAGTGCAAAAAGTGTTTTTTCCACACTAATACAAGTGCAAAAGTGGTTTCCTGCACCAACACAAGTGCAAAAAGTGGTTTTTCAACACTAACACAAGTGCGAAAAGTGGGTTTTCAACACTAACACAAGTGCGAAAAGTGTTTTTTCCACACTAATACAAGTGCAAAAGTGGTTTCCTGCACCAACACAATTGCGAAAAGTGGTTTTTCAACACTAACACAAGTGCGAAAAGTGGTTTTTCAACACTAATACAAGTGCAAAAAGTGGTTTTTCAACACTAATACAAGTGCAAAAGTGGTTTCCTGCACCAACACAAGTGTGAAAAGTGGTTTTTCAACACTAACACAAGTGCGAAAAATGGTTTTTCAACACTATCACAAGTGCAAAAAGTGTTTTTTCCACACTAATACAAGTGCAAAAGTGGTTTCCTGCACAAACACAAGTGCAAAAAGTGGTTTTTCAACACTAACACAAGTGCGAAAAGTGGTTTTTCGACACTAACACAAGTGCGAAAAGTGTTTTTGCACACTAATACAAGTGCAAAAGTGGTTTCCTGCACCAACACAAGTGCGAAAAGTGAGTTTTCAACACTATCACAAGTGCGAAAAGTGGTTTTTCAACACTAACAGAAGTGTGAAAAGTGGTTTTTCAACACTATCACAAGTGCAAAAAGTGTTTTTTCCACACTAATACAAGTGCAAAAGTGGTTTCCTGCACCAACACAAGTGCGAAAAGTGAGTTTTCAACACTATCACAAGTGCGAAAAGTGGTTTTTCAACACCAACACAAGTGCGAAAAGTGGTTTTTCAACACTAATACAAGTGCGAAAAGTGGTTTATTCAACACTATCACAAGTGCAAAAAGTTTTTTTTCCCACACTAATACAAGTGCAAAAGTGGGTTTCTGCACCAACACAGTGCGAAAAATGGTTTTTCAACACTAACACAAGTGCGAAAAGTGGTTTTTCAACACTATCACAAGTGCAAAAAGTGTTTTTCTACACTAATACCAGTGCAAAAGTGGTTTCCTTCACCAACACAAGTGCGAAAAGTGGTTGTTCAACACTAACACAAGTGCGAAAAGTGGTTTTTCAACACTATCACAAGTGCAAAAAGTGTTTTTTCCACACTAATACAAGTGCAAAAGTGGTTTCCTGCACCAATACAAGTGCGAAAAGTGGTTTTCAACACTAACACAAGTGCGAAAAGTGGTTTTTCAACACAAACACAAGTGCGAAAAGTGGTTTTTCAACACTATCACAAGTGCAAAAAGTGTTTTTTCCACACTAATACAAGTGCAAAAGTGGTTTCCTGCACCAACACAAGTGCGAAAAGTGGTTTTTCAACACTAACACAAGTGCGAAAAGTGGTTTTTCAACACTAACACAAGTGCGAAAAGTGGTTTTTCAACACTATCACAAGAGCAAAAAGTGTTTTTTCCACACCAATACAAGTGCAAAAGTGGTTTCCTGCACCAACACAAGTGCAAAAAGTGGTTTTTCAACACTAACACAAGTGTGAAAAGTGGTTTTTCAACACTAACACAAGTGCGAAAAGTGTTTTTTCCACACTAATACAAGTGCAAAAGTGGTTTCCTGCACCAACACAAGTGCGAAAAGTGAGTTTTCAACACTATCACAAGTGCGAAAAGTGGTTTTTCAACACCAACACAAGTGCGAAAAGTGGTTTTTCAACACTAATACAAGTGCGAAAAGTGGTTTATTCAACACTATCACAAGTGCAAAAAGTTTTTTTTTCCACACTAATACAAGTGCAAAAGTGGGTTTCTGCACCAACACAGTGCGAAAAATGGTTTTTCAACACTAACACAAGTGCGAAAAGTGGTTTTTCAACACTATCACAAGTGCAAAAAGTGTTTTTCTACACTAATACCAGTGCAAAAGTGGTTTCCTTCACCAACACAAGTGCGAAAAGTGGTTGTTCAACACTAACACAAGTGCGAAAAGTGGTTTTTCAACACTATCACAAGTGCAAAAAGTGTTTTTTCCACACTAATACAAGTGCAAAAGTGGTTTCCTGCACCAATACAAGTGCGAAAAGTGGTTTTTCAACACTAACACAAGTGCGAAAAGTGGTTTTTCAACACAAACACAAGTGCGAAAAGTGGTTTTTCAACACTATCACAAGTGCAAAAAGTGTTTTTTCCACACTAATACAAGTGCAAAAGTGGTTTCCTGCACCAACACAAGTGCGAAAAGTGGTTTTTCAACACTAACACAAGTGCGAAAAGTGGTTTTTCAACACTAACACAAGTGCGAAAAGTGGTTTTTCAACACTATCACAAGAGCAAAAAGTGTTTTTTCCACACCAATACAAGTGCAAAAGTGGTTTCCTGCACCAACACAAGTGCAAAAAGTGGTTTTTCAACACTAACACAAGTGCGAAAAGTGGTTTTTCAACACTAACACAAGTGCGAAAAGTGTTTTTTCCACACTAATACAAGTGCAAAAGTGGTTTCCTGCACCAACACAAGTGCTAAAAGTGAGTTTTCAACACTTTCACAAGTGCGAAAAGTGGTTTTTCAACACTAACACAAGTGCGAAATGTGGTTTTTCAACACTAATACAAGTGCGAAACGTGGTTTTTCAACACTAACACAAGTGCGAAAAGTGGTTTTTCAACACTAACACAAGTGCGAAAAGTGGTTTTTCAACACTATCACAAGTGCAAAAAGTGTTTTTTCCACACTAATACAAGTGCAAAAGTGGTTTCCTGCACCAACACAAGTGCGAAAAGAGGTTTTTCAACACTAACACAAATGCGAAAAGTGGTTTTTCAACACTATCACAAGTGCAAAAAGTGTTTTTTCCACACTAATACAAGTGCAAAAGTGGTTTCCTGCACCAACACAAGTGCAAAAAGTGGTTTTTCAACACTAACACAAGTGCGAAAAGTGGGTTTTCAACACTAACACAAGTGCGAAAAGTGTTTTTTCCACACTAATACAAGTGCAAAAGTGGTTTCCTGCACCAACACAATTGCGAAAAGTGGTTTTTCAACACTAACACAAGTGCGAAAAGTGGTTTTTCAACACTAATACAAGTGCAAAAAGTGGTTTTTCAACACTAATACAAGTGCAAAAGTGGTTTCCTGCACCAACACAAGTGCGAAAAGTGGTTTTTCAACACTAACACAAGTGCGAAAAATGGTTTTTCAACACTATCACAAGTGCAAAAAGTGTTTTTTCCACACTAATACAAGTGCAAAAGTGGTTTCCTGCACAAACACAAGTGCAAAAAGTGGTTTTTCAACACTAACACAAGTGCGAAAAGTGGTTTTTCGACACTAACACAAGTGCGAAAAGTGTTTTTGCACACTAATACAAGTGCAAAAGTGGTTTCCTGCACCAACACAAGTGCGAAAAGTGAGTTTTCAACACTATCACAAGTGCGAAAAGTGGTTTTTCAACACTAACACAAGTGCGAAAAGTGGTTTTTCAACACTAATACAAGTGCGAAAAGTGGTTTTTCAATACTATCACAAGTGCAAAAAGTGTTTTTTCCACACTAATACCAGTGCAAAAGTGGTTTCCTTCACCAACACAAGTGCGAAAAGTGGTTGTTCAACACTAACACAAGTGCGAAAAGTGGTTTTTCAACACTATCACAAGTGCAAAAAGTGTTTTTTCCACACTAATACAAGTGCAAAAGTGGTTTCCTGCACCAATACAAGTGCGAAAAGTGGTTTTTCAACACTAACACAAGTGCGAAAAGTGGTTTTTCAACACTAACACAAGTGCGAAAAGTGGTTTTTCAACACTATCACAAGTGCAAAAGTGTTTTTTCCACACTAATACAAGTGCAAAAGTGGTTTCCTGCACCAACACAAGTGCAAAAAGTGGTATATCAACACTAACACAAGTGCGAAAAGTGGTTTTTCAACACTATCACAAGTGCAAAAAGTGTTTTTTCCACACTAATACAAGTGAAAAAGTGGTTTCGTGCACCAATACAAGTGCGAAAAGTGGTTTTTCAACACTAACACAAGTGCAAAAAGTGTTTTTTCAACACTAACACAAGTGCGAAAAGTGGTTTTTCAACACTAATACAAGTGCGAAAAGTGGTTTTTCAACACTATCACAAGTGCAAAAAGTGTTTTTTCCATACTAATACAAGTGCAAAAGGGGTTTCATGCACCAACACAGTGCGAAAAGTGGTTTTTCAACACTAACACAAGTGCGAAAAGTGGTTTTTCAACATTATCACAAGTGCAAAAAGTGTTTTTTCCACACTAATACCAGTGCAAAAGTGGTTTCCTTCACCAACACAAGTGCGAAAAGTGGTTGTTCAACACTAACACAAGTGCGAAAAGTGGTTTTTCAACACAAACACAAGTGCGAAAAGTGGTTGTTCAACACTAACACAAGTGCGAAAAGTGGTTTTTCAACACAAACACAAGTGCGAAAAGTGGTTTTTCAACACTATCACAAGTGTGAAAAGTATTTTTTCCACACTAGTACAAGTGCAAAAGTGGTTTCCTGCACCAACACAAGTGCGAAAAGTGAGTTTTCAACACTATCACAAGTGCGAAAAGTGGTTTTTCAACACTAACACAAGTGCGAAAAGTGGTTTTTCAACACTAATACAAGTGCGAAAAGTGGTTTTTCAACACTATCACAAGTGCAAAAAGTGTTTTTTCCACACTAATACAAGTGCAAAAGTGGTTTCCTGCACCAACACAGTGCGAAAAATGGTTTTTCAACACTAACACAAGTGCGAAAAGTGGTTTCTCAACACTATCACAAGTGCAAAAAGTGTTTTTTCTACACTAATACCAGTGCAAAAGTGGTTTCCTTCACCAACACAAGTGCGAAAAGTGGTTGTTCAACACTAACACAAGTGCGAAAAGTGGTTTTTCAACACTATCACAAGTGCAAAAAGTGTTTTTTCCACACTAATACAAGTGCAAAAGTGGTTTCGTGCACCAATACAAGTGCGAAAAGTGGTTTTTCAACACTAACACAAGTGCGAAAAGTGGTTTTTCAACACTAACAGAAGTGTGAAAAGTGGTTTTTCAACACTATCACAAGTGCAAAAAGTGTTTTTTCCACACTAATACAAGTGCAAAAGTGGTTTCCTGCACCAACACAAGTGCGAAAAGTGAGTTTTCAACACTATCACAAGTGCGAAAAGTGGTTTTTCAACACCAACACAAGTGCGAAAAGTGGTTTTTCAACACTAATACAAGTGCGAAAAGTGGTTTATTCAACACTATCACAAGTGCAAAAAGTTTTTTTTTCCACACTAATACAAGTGCAAAAGTGGGTTTCTGCACCAACACAGTGCGAAAAATGGTTTTTCAACACTAACACAAGTGCGAAAAGTGGTTTTTCAACACTATCACAAGTGCAAAAAGTGTTTTTCTACACTAATACCAGTGCAAAAGTGGTTTCCTTCACCAACACAAGTGCGAAAAGTGGTTGTTCAACACTAACACAAGTGCGAAAAGTGGTTTTTCAACACTATCACAAGTGCAAAAAGTGTTTTTTCCACACTAATACAAGTGCAAAAGTGGTTTCCTGCACCAATACAAGTGCGAAAAGTGGTTTTTCAACACTAACACAAGTGCGAAAAGTGGTTTTTCAACACAAACACAAGTGCGAAAAGTGGTTTTTCAACACTATCACAAGTGCAAAAAGTGTTTTTTCCACACTAATACAAGTGCAAAAGTGGTTTCCTGCACCAACACAAGTGCGAAAAGTGGTTTTTCAACACTAACACAAGTGCGAAAAGTGGTTTTTCAACACTAACACAAGTGCGAAAAGTGGTTTTTCAACACTATCACAAGAGCAAAAAGTGTTTTTTCCACACCAATACAAGTGCAAAAGTGGTTTCCTGCACCAACACAAGTGCAAAAAGTGGTTTTTCAACACTAACACAAGTGCGAAAAGTGGTTTTTCAACACTAACACAAGTGCGAAAAGTGTTTTTTCCACACTAATACAAGTGCAAAAGTGGTTTCCTGCACCAACACAAGTGCTAAAAGTGAGTTTTCAACACTTTCACAAGTGCGAAAAGTGGTTTTTCAACACTAACACAAGTGCGAAATGTGGTTTTTCAACACTAATACAAGTGCGAAACGTGGTTTTTCAACACTAACACAAGTGCGAAAAGTGGTTTTTCAACACTAACACAAGTGCGAAAAGTGGTTTTTCAACACTATCACAAGTGCAAAAAGTGTTTTTTCCACACTAATACAAGTGCAAAAGTGGTTTCCTGCACCAACACAAGTGCGAAAAGAGGTTTTTCAACACTAACACAAATGCGAAAAGTGGTTTTTCAACACTATCACAAGTGCAAAAAGTGTTTTTTCCACACTAATACAAGTGCAAAAGTGGTTTCCTGCACCAACACAAGTGCAAAAAGTGGTTTTTCAACACTAACACAAGTGCGAAAAGTGGGTTTTCAACACTAACACAAGTGCGAAAAGTGTTTTTTCCACACTAATACAAGTGCAAAAGTGGTTTCCTGCACCAACACAATTGCGAAAAGTGGTTTTTCAACACTAACACAAGTGCGAAAAGTGGTTTTTCAACACTAATACAAGTGCAAAAAGTGGTTTTTCAACACTAATACAAGTGCAAAAGTGGTTTCCTGCACCAACACAAGTGTGAAAAGTGGTTTTTCAACACTAACACAAGTGCGAAAAATGTTTTTTCAACACTATCACAAGTGCAAAAAGTGTTTTTTCCACACTAATACAAGTGCAAAAGTGGTTTCCTGCACAAACACAAGTGCAAAAAGTGGTTTTTCAACACTAACACAAGTGCGAAAAGTGGTTTTTCGACACTAACACAAGTGCGAAAAGTGTTTTTGCACACTAATACAAGTGCAAAAGTGGTTTCCTGCACCAACACAAGTGCGAAAAGTGAGTTTTCAACACTATCACAAGTGCGAAAAGTGGTTTTTCAACACTAACAGAAGTGTGAAAAGTGGTTTTTCAACACTATCACAAGTGCAAAAAGTGTTTTTTCCACACTAATACAAGTGCAAAAGTGGTTTCCTGCACCAACACAAGTGCGAAAAGTGAGTTTTCAACACTATCACAAGTGCGAAAAGTGGTTTTTCAACACCAACACAAGTGCGAAAAGTGGTTTTTCAACACTAATACAAGTGCGAAAAGTGGTTTATTCAACACTATCACAAGTGCAAAAAGTTTTTTTTTCCACACTAATACAAGTGCAAAAGTGGGTTTCTGCACCAACACAGTGCGAAAAATGGTTTTTCAACACTAACACAAGTGCGAAAAGTGGTTTTTCAACACTATCACAAGTGCAAAAAGTGTTTTTCTACACTAATACCAGTGCAAAAGTGGTTTCCTTCACCAACACAAGTGCGAAAAGTGGTTGTTCAACACTAACACAAGTGCGAAAAGTGGTTTTTCAACACTATCACAAGTGCAAAAAGTGTTTTTTCCACACTAATACAAGTGCAAAAGTGGTTTCCTGCACCAATACAAGTGCGAAAAGTGGTTTTTCAACACTAACACAAGTGCGAAAAGTGGTTTTTCAACACAAACACAAGTGCGAAAAGTGGTTTTTCAACACTATCACAAGTGCAAAAAGTGTTTTTTCCACACTAATACAAGTGCAAAAGTGGTTTCCTGCACCAACACAAGTGCGAAAAGTGGTTTTTCAACACTAACACAAGTGCGAAAAGTGGTTTTTCAACACTAACACAAGTGCGAAAAGTGGTTTTTCAACACTATCACAAGAGCAAAAAGTGTTTTTTCCACACCAATACAAGTGCAAAAGTGGTTTCCTGCACCAACACAAGTGCAAAAAGTGGTTTTTCAACACTAACACAAGTGCGAAAAGTGGTTTTTCAACACTAACACAAGTGCGAAAAGTGTTTTTTCCACACTAATACAAGTGCAAAAGTGGTTTCCTGCACCAACACAAGTGCTAAAAGTGAGTTTTCAACACTTTCACAAGTGCGAAAAGTGGTTTTTCAACACTAACACAAGTGTGAAATGTGGTTTTTCAACACTAATACAAGTGCGAAACGTGGTTTTTCAACACTAACACAAGTGCGAAAAGTGGTTTTTCAACACTAACACAAGTGCGAAAAGTGGTTTTTCAACACTATCACAAGTGCAAAAAGTGTTTTTTCCACACTAATACAAGTGCAAAAGTGGTTTCCTGCACCAACACAAGTGCGAAAAGAGGTTTTTCAACACTAACACAAATGCGAAAAGTGGTTTTTCAACACTATCACAAGTGCAAAAAGTGTTTTTTCCACACTAATACAAGTGCAAAAGTGGTTTCCTGCACCAACACAAGTGCAAAAAGTGGTTTTTCAACACTAACACAAGTGCGAAAAGTGGGTTTTCAACACTAACACAAGTGCGAAAAGTGTTTTTTCCACACTAATACAAGTGCAAAAGTGGTTTCCTGCACCAACACAATTGCGAAAAGTGGTTTTTCAACACTAACACAAGTGCGAAAAGTGGTTTTTCAACACTAATACAAGTGCAAAAAGTGGTTTTTCAACACTAATACAAGTGCAAAAGTGGTTTCCTGCACCAACACAAGTGCGAAAAGTGGTTTTTCAACACTAACACAAGTGCGAAAAATGGTTTTTCAACACTATCACAAGTGCAAAAAGTGTTTTTTCCACACTAATACAAGTGCAAAAGTGGTTTCCTGCACAAACACAAGTGCAAAAAGTGGTTTTTCAACACTAACACAAGTGCGAAAAGTGGTTTTTCGACACTAACACAAGTGCGAAAAGTGTTTTTGCACACTAATACAAGTGCAAAAGTGGTTTCCTGCACCAACACAAGTGCGAAAAGTGAGTTTTCAACACTATCACAAGTGCGAAAAGTGGTTTTTCAACACTAACACAAGTGCGAAAAGTGGTTTTTCAACACTAATACAAGTGCGAAAAGTGGTTTTTCAATACTATCACAAGTGCAAAAAGTGTTTTTTCCACACTAATACCAGTGCAAAAGTGGTTTCCTTCACCAACACAAGTGCGAAAAGTGGTTGTTCAACACTAACACAAGTGCGAAAAGTGGTTTTTCAACACTATCACAAGTGCAAAAAGTGTTTTTTCCACACTAATACAAGTGCAAAAGTGGTTTCCTGCACCAATACAAGTGCGAAAAGTGGTTTTTCAACACTAACACAAGTGCGAAAAGTGGTTTTTCAACACTAACACAAGTGCGAAAAGTGGTTTTTCAACACTATCACAAGTGCAAAAGTGTTTTTTCCACACTAATACAAGTGCAAAAGTGGTTTCCTGCACCAACACAAGTGCAAAAAGTGGTATATCAACACTAACACAAGTGCGAAAAGTGGTTTTTCAACACTATCACAAGTGCAAAAAGTGTTTTTTCCACACTAATACAAGTGAAAAAGTGGTTTCGTGCACCAATACAAGTGCGAAAAGTGGTTTTTCAACACTAACACAAGTGCAAAAAGTGTTTTTTCAACACTAACACAAGTGCGAAAAGTGGTTTTTCAACACTAATACAAGTGCGAAAAGTGGTTTTTCAACACTATCACAAGTGCAAAAAGTGTTTTTTCCACACTAATACAAGTGCAAAAGGGGTTTCATGCACCAACACAGTGCGAAAAGTGGTTTTTCAACACTAACACAAGTGCGAAAAGTGGTTTTTCAACATTATCACAAGTGCAAAAAGTGTTTTTTCCACACTAATACCAGTGCAAAAGTGGTTTCCTTCACCAACACAAGTGCGAAAAGTGGTTGTTCAACACTAACACAAGTGCGAAAAGTGGTTTTTCAACACAAACACAAGTGCGAAAAGTGGTTGTTCAACACTAACACAAGTGCGAAAAGTGGTTTTTCAACACAAACACAAGTGCGAAAAGTGGTTTTTCAACACTATCACAAGTGCGAAAAGTATTTTTTCCACACTAGTACAAGTGCAAAAGTGGTTTCCTGCACCAACACAAGTGCGAAAAGTGAGTTTTCAACACTATCACAAGTGCGAAAAGTGGTTTTTCAACACTAACACAAGTGCGAAAAGTGGTTTTTCAACACTAATACAAGTGCGAAAAGTGGTTTTTCAACACTATCACAAGTGCAAAAAGTGTTTTTTCCACACTAATACAAGTGCAAAAGTGGTTTCCTGCACCAACACAGTGCGAAAAATGGTTTTTCAACACTAACACAAGTGCGAAAAGTGGTTTCTCAACACTATCACAAGTGCAAAAAGTGTTTTTTCTACACTAATACCAGTGCAAAAGTGGTTTCCTTCACCAACACAAGTGCGAAAAGTGGTTGTTCAACACTAACACAAGTGCGAAAAGTGGTTTTTCAACACTATCACAAGTGCAAAAAGTGTTTTTTCCACACTAATACAAGTGCAAAAGTGGTTTCCTGCACCAATACAAGTGCGAAAAGTGGTTTTTCAACACTAACACAAGTGCGAAAAGTGGTTTTTCAACACTAACACAAGTGCGAAAAGTGGTTTTTCAACACTATCACAAGTGCAAAAAGTGTTTTTTCCACACTAATACAAGTGCAAAAGTGGTTTCCTGCACCAACACAAGTGCGAAAAGTGGTTTTTCAACACTAACACAAGTGCGAAAAGTGGTTTTTCAACACTAACACAAGTGCGAAAAGTGGTTTTTCAACACTATCACAAGAGCAAAAAGTGTTTTTTCCACACTAATACAAGTGCAAAAGTGGTTTCCTGCACCAACACAAGTGCTAAAAGTGAGTTTTCAACACTATCACAAGTGCGAAAAGTGGTTTTTCAACACTAACACAAGTGCGAAAAGTGGTTTTTCAACACTAATACAAGTGCGAAAAGTGGTTTTTCAACACTAACACAAGTGCGAAAAGTGGTTTTTCAACACTAACACAAGTGCGAAAAGTGGTTTTTCAACACTAACACAAGTGCGAAAAGTGGTTTTTCAACACTATCACAAGTGCAAAAAGTGTTTTTTCCACACTAATACAAGTGCAAAAGTGGTTTCCTGCACCAACACAAGTGCGAAAAGTGGTTTTTCAACACTAACACAAGTGCGAAAAGTGGTTTTTCAACACTATCACAAGTGCAAAAAGTGTTTTTTCCACACTAATACAAGTGCAAAAGTGGTTTCCTGCACCAACACAAGTGCAAAAAGTGGTTTTTCAACACTAACACAAGTGCGAAAAGTGTTTTTTCCACACTAATACAAGTGCAAAAGTGGTTTCCTGCACCAACACAAGTGCGAAAAGTGAGTTTTCAACACTATCACAAGTGCGAAAAGTGGTTTTTCAACACTAACACAAGTGCGAAAAGTGGTTTTTCAACACTAATACAAGTGCAAAAAGTGGTTTTTCAACACTAATACAAGTGCAAAAGTGGTTTCCTGCACCAACACAAGTGCGAAAAGTGGTTTTTCAACACTAACACAAGTGCGAAAAGTGGTTTTTCAACACTATCACAAGTGCAAAAAGTGTTTTTTCCACACTAATACAAGTGCAAAAGTGGTTTCCTGCACAAACACAAGTGCAAAAAGTGGTTTTTCGACACTAACACAAGTGCGAAAAGTGTTTTTTGCACACTAATACAAGTGCAAAAGTGGTTTCCTGCACCAACACAAGTGCGAAAAGTGAGTTTTCAACACTATCACAAGTGCGAAAAGTGGTTTTTCAACACTAACACAAGTGCGAAAAGTGGTTTTTCAACACTAATAAAGTGCGAAAAGTGGTTTTTCAACACTATCACAAGTGCAAAAAGTGTTTTTTCCACACTAATACCAGTGCAAAAGTGGTTTCCTTCACCTACACAAGTGCGAAAAGTGGTTGTTCAACACTAACACAAGTGCGAAAAGTGGTTTTTCAACACTATCACAAGTGCAAAAAGTGTTTTTTCCACACTAATACAAGTGCAAAAGTGGTTTCCTGCACCAACACAAGTGCGAAAAGTGAGTTTTCAACACTATCACAAGTGCGAAAAGTGGTTTTTCAACACTAACACAAGTGCGAAAAGTGGTTTTTCTACACTAATACCAGTGCAAAAGTGGTTTCCTTCACCAACACAAGTGCGAAAAGTGGTTGTTCAACACTAACACAAGTGCGAAAAGTGGTTTTTCAACACTATCACAAGTGCAAAAAGTGTTTTTTCCACACTAATACAAGTGCAAAAGTGGTTTCCTGCACCAATACAAGTGCGAAAAGTGGTTTTTCAACACTAACACAAGTGCGAAAAGTGGTTTTTCAACACTAACACAAGTGCGAAAAGTGGTTTTTCAACACTATCACAAGTGCAAAAAGTGTTTTTTCCACACTAATACAAGTGCAAAAGTGGTTTCCTGCACCAACACAAGTGCAAAAAGTGCTTTTTCAACACTATCACAAGTGCAAAAAGTGTTTTTTCCACACTAATACAAGTGCAAAAGTGGTTTCCTGCACCAACACAAGTGCAAAAAGTGGTTTTTCAACACTAACACAAGTGCGAAAAGTGGTTTTTCAACACTATCACAAGTGCAAAAAGTGTTTTTTCCACACTAATACAAGTGAAAAAGTGGTTTCGTGCACCAATACAAGTGCGAAAAGTGGTTTTTCAACACTAACACAAGTGCGAAAAGTGTTTTTTCAACACTAACACAAGTGCGAAAAGTAGTTTTTCAACACTAATACAAGTGCGAAAAGTGGTTTTTCAACACTATCACAAGTGCAAAAAGTGTTTTTTCCACACTAATACAAGTGCAAAAGTGGTTTCCTGCACCAACACAGTGCGAAAAGTGGTTTTTCAACACTAACACAAGTGCGAAAAGTGGTTTTTCAACACTATCACAAGTGCAAAAAGTGTTTTTTTCCACACTAATACCAGTGCAAAAGTGGTTTCCTTCACCAACACAAGTGCGAAAAGTGGTTGTTCAACACTAACACAAGTGCGAAAAGTGGTTTTTCAACACTATCACAAGTGCAAAAAGTGTTTTTTCCACACTAATACAAGTGCAAAAGTGGTTTCCTGCACCAATACAAGTGCGAAAAGTGGTTTTTCAACACTAACACAAGTGCGAAAAGTGGTTTTTCAACACTAACATAAGTGCGAAAAGTGTTTTTTCCACACTAATACAAGTGCAAAAGTGGTTTGCTGCACCAACACAAGTGCGAAAAGTGAGTTTTCAACACTATCACAAGTGCGAAAAGTGGTTTTTCAACACTAACACAAGTGGAAAAGTGGTTTTTCAAC
>NW_027619844.1:0-28924 GCF_964187855.1 Myxine glutinosa
CACTTGTGTTAGTGTTGAAAAACCACGTTTCGCACTTGTGTTGGTGCAGGAAACCACTTTTGCACTTGTATTAGTGTGGAAAAAACACTTTTCGCACTTGTGTTAGTGTTGAAAAACCACTTTTCGCACTTGTGTTAGTGTTGAAAAACCACTTTTCGCACTTGTGTTAGTGTTGAAAAACCACTTTTCGCACTTGTGTTAGTGTTGAAAAACCACATTTCGCACTTGTGTTAGTGTTGAAAAACCACTTTTCGCACTTGTGTTGGTGCAGGAAACCACTTTTGCTCTTGTATTAGTGTGGAAAAAACACTTTTTCGCACTTGTGTTAGTGTTGAAAAACCACTTTTCGCACTTGTGTTAGTGTTGAAAAACCACTTTTCGCACTTGTGTTAGTGTTGAGAAACCACTTATCGCACTTGTGTTGGTGCAGGAAACCACTTTTGCACTTGTATTAGTGTGTAAAAAACACTTTTTGCACTTGTATTAGTGTGGAAAAAACACTTTTCGCACTTGTGTTAGTGTTGAAAAACCACTTTTCGCACTTGTGTTAGTGTTGAAAAACCACTTTTCGCACTTGTGTTAGTGTTGAAAAACCACTTTTCGCACTTGTGTTAGTGTTGAAAAACCACTTTTCGCACTTGTGTTGGTGCAGGAAACCACTTTTGCACTTGTATTAGTGTGGAAAAAACACTTTTTGCACTTGTGATAGTGTTGAAAAACCACTTTTCGCACTTGTGTTAGTGTTGAAAAACCACATTTCGCACTTGTGAAAAACCACATTTCGCACTTGTGTTAGTGTTGAAAAACCACGTTTCGCACTTGTGTTGGTGCAGGAAACCACTTTTGCACTTGTATTAGTGTGGAGAAAACACTTTTCGCACTTGTGTTAGTGTTGAAAAACCACTTTTCGCACTTGTGTTAGTGTTGAAAAACAACTTTTCGCACTTGTGTTAGTGTTGAAAAACCACTTTTCGCACTTGTGTTGGTACAGGAAACCACTTTTGCACTTGTATTAGTGTGGAAAAAACACTTTTCGCACTTGTGTTAGTGTTGAAAAACCACTTTTCGCATTTGTGTTAGTGTTGAAAAACCACTTTTCGCACTTGTGTTACTGTTGAAAAACCACTTTTCGCACTTGTGTTGGTGCAGGAAACCACTTTTGCACTTGTATTAGTGTGGAAAAAACACTTTTCGCACTTGTGTTAGTGTTGAAAAACCACTTTTTGCACTTGTGTTAGTGTTGAAAAACAACTTTTCGCACTTGTGTTAGTGTTGAAAAACCACTTTTCGCACTTGTGTTGGTGCAGGAAACCACTTTTGCACTTGTATTAGTGTGGAAAAAACACTTTTTGCACTTGTGATAGTGTTGAAAAACCACTTTTCGCACTTGTGTTAGTGTTGAAAAACCACTTTTCGCACTTGTGTTAGTGTTGAAAAACCACTTTTCACACTTGTGTTGGTGCAGGAAACCACTTTTGCACTTGTATTAGTGTGGAAAAAACACTTTTTTCACTTGTGATAGTGTTGAAAAACCACTTTTCGCACTTGTGTTAGTGTTGAAAAACCACTTTTCGCACTTGTGTTAGTGTCGAAAAACCACTTTTCACACTTGTGTTAGTGTTGAAAAACCACTTTTCACACTTGTGTTGGTGCAGGAAACCACTTTTGCACTTGTATTAGTGTGGAAAAAACACTTTTTGCACTTGTGATAGTGTTGAAAAACCACTTTTCGCACTTGTGTTAGTGTTGAAAAACCACTTTTCGCACTTGTGTTAGTGTTGAAAAACCACTTTTCGCACTTGTGTTGGGGCAGGAAACCACTTTTGCACTTGTATTAGTGTGGAAAAAACACTTTTCGAACTTGTGTTAGTGTTGAAAAACCACTTTTCGCACTTGTGTTAGTGTTGAAAAACCACTTTCGCACTTGTGTTAGTGTTGAAAAACCACTTTTCGCACTTGTGTTGGTGCAGGAAACCACTTTTGCACTTGTATTAGTGTGGAAAAAACACTTTTTGCACTTGTGATAGTGTTGAAAAACCACTTTTTGCACTTGTGATAGTGTTGAAAAACCACTTTTCGCACTTGTGTTAGTGTTGAAAAACCACTTTTCGCACTTGTGTTAGTGTTGAAAAACCACTTTTCACACTTGTGTTGGTGCAGGAAACCACTTTTGCACTTGTATTAGTGTGGAAAAAACACTTTTTGCACTTGTGATAGTGTTGAAAAACCACTTTTCGCACTTGTGTTAGTGTTGAAAAACCACTTTTCGCACTTGTGTTAGTGTCGAAAAACCACTTTTCACAGTTGTGTTAGTGTTGAAAAACCACTTTTCCCACTTGTGTTAGTGTTGAAAAACCACTTTTCGCACTTGTGTTGGTGCAGGAAACCACTTTTGCACTTGTATTAGTGTGGATAAAACACTTTTTGCACTTGTGATAGTGTTGAAAAACCACTTTTCACACTTGTGTTGGTGCAGGAAACCACTTTTGCACTTGTATTAGTGTGGAAAAAACACTTTTCGCACTTGTGTTAGTGTTGAAAAAACCACTTTTCACAGTTGTGTTAGTGTTGAAAAACCACTTTTCCCACTTGTGTTAGTGTTGAAAAACCACTTTTCGCACTTGTGTTGGTGCAGGAAACCACTTTTGCACTTGTATTAGTGTGGATAAAACACTTTTTGCACTTGTGATAGTGTTGAAAAACCACTTTTCGCACTTGTGTTAGTGTTGAAAAACCACTTTTCGCACTTGTGTTAGGGTTGAAAACCATTTTGGCACTTGTGTTGGTGCAGGAAACCACTTTTGCACTTGTATTAGTGTGGAAAAAACACTTTTCGCACTTATGTTAGTGTTGAAAAACCACTTTTTGCACTTGTGTTAGTGTTGAAAAACCACATTTCGCACTTGTGTTAGTGTTGAAAAACCACGTTTCGCACTTGTGTTGGTGCAGGAAACCACTTTTGCACTTGTATTAGTGTGGAAAAAACACTTTTCGCACTTGTGTTAGTGTTGAAAAACCACTTTTCGCACTTGTGTTAGTGTTGAAAAACCACTTTTCGCACTTGTGTTAGTGTTGAAAAACCACTTTTCGCACTTGTGTTAGTGTTGAAAAACCACATTTCGCACTTGTGTTAGTGTTGAAAAACACTTTTCGCACTTGTGTTGGTGCAGGAAACCACTTTTGCTCTTGTATTAGTGTGGAAAAAACACTTTTCGCACTTGTGTTAGTGTTGAAAAACCACTTTTCGCACTTGTGTTAGTGTTGAAAAACCACTTTTCGCACTTGTGTTAGTGTTGAGAAACCACTTATCGCACTTGTGTTGGTGCAGGAAACCACTTTTGCACTTGTATTAGTGTGTAAAAAACACTTTTTGCACTTGTATTAGTGTGGAAAAAACACTTTTCGCACTTGTGTTAGTGTTGAAAAACCACTTTTCGCACTTGTGTTAGTGTTGAAAACCACTTTTCGCACTTGTGTTAGTGTTGAAAAACCACTTTTCGCACTTGTGTTAGTGTTGAAAAACCACTTTTCGCACTTGTGTTGGTGCAGGAAACCACTTTTGCACTTGTATTAGTGTGGAAAAAACACTTTTTGCACTTGTGATAGTGTTGAAAAACCACTTTTCGCACTTGTGTTAGTGTTGAAAAACCACGTTTCGCACTTGTGTTGGTGCAGGAAACCACTTTTGCACTTGTATTAGTGTGGAGAAAACACTTTTCGCACTTGTGTTAGTGTTGAAAAACCACTTTTCGCACTTGTGTTAGTGTTGAAAAACAACTTTTCGCACTTGTGTTAGTGTTGAAAAACCACTTTTCGCACTTGTGTTGGTACAGGAAACCACTTTTGCACTTGTATTAGTGTGGAAAAAACACTTTTCGCACTTGTGTTAGTGTTGAAAAACCACTTTTCGCATTTGTGTTAGTGTTGAAAAACCACTTTTCGCACTTGTGTTACTGTTGAAAAACCACTTTTCGCACTTGTGTTGGTGCAGGAAACCACTTTTGCACTTGTATTAGTGTGGAAAAAACACTTTTCGCACTTGTGTTAGTGTTGAAAAACCACTTTTTGCACTTGTGTTAGTGTTGAAAAACAACTTTTCGCACTTGTGTTAGTGTTGAAAAACCACTTTTCGCACTTGTGTTGGTGCAGGAAACCACTTTTGCACTTGTATTAGTGTGGAAAAAACACTTTTTGCACTTGTGATAGTGTTGAAAAACCACTTTTCGCACTTGTGTTAGTGTTGAAAAACCACTTTTCGCACTTGTGTTAGTGTTGAAAAACCACTTTTCACACTTGTGTTGGTGCAGGAAACCACTTTTGCACTTGTATTAGTGTGGAAAAAACACTTTTTTCACTTGTGATAGTGTTGAAAAACCACTTTTCGCACTTGTGTTAGTGTTGAAAAACCACTTTTCGCACTTGTGTTAGTGTCGAAAAACCACTTTTCACACTTGTGTTAGTGTTGAAAAACCACTTTTCACACTTGTGTTGGTGCAGGAAACCACTTTTGCACTTGTATTAGTGTGGAAAAAACACTTTTTGCACTTGTGATAGTGTTGAAAAACCACTTTTCGCACTTGTGTTAGTGTTGAAAAACCACTTTTCGCACTTGTGTTAGTGTTGAAAAACCACTTTTCGCACTTGTGTTGGGGCAGGAAACCACTTTTGCACTTGTATTAGTGTGGAAAAAACACTTTTCGAACTTGTGTTAGTGTTGAAAAACCACTTTTCGCACTTGTGTTAGTGTTGAAAAACCACTTTTCGCACTTGTGTTAGTGTTGAAAAACCACTTTTCGCACTTGTGTTGGTGCAGGAAACCACTTTTGCACTTGTATTAGTGTGGAAAAAACACATTTTGCACTTGTGATAGTGTTGAAAAACCACTTTTTGCACTTGTGATAGTGTTGAAAAACCACTTTTCGCACTTGTGTTAGTGTTGAAAAACCACTTTTCGCACTTGTGTTAGTGTTGAAAAACCACTTTTCACACTTGTGTTGGTGCAGGAAACCACTTTTGCACTTGTATTAGTGTGGAAAAAACACTTTTTGCACTTGTGATAGTGTTGAAAAACCACTTTTCGCACTTGTGTTAGTGTTGAAAAACCACTTTTCGCACTTGTGTTAGTGTCGAAAAACCACTTTTCACACTTGTGTTAGTGTTGAAAAACCACTTTTCACACTTGTGTTAGTGTTGAAAAACCACTTTTCACACTTGTGTTGGTGCAGGAAACCACTTTTGCACTTGTATTAGTGTGGAAAAAACACTTTTTGCACTTGTGATAGTGTTGAAAACCACTTTTCGCACTTGTGTTAGTGTTGAAAAACCACTTTTCGCACTTGTGTTAGTGTTGAAAAACCACTTTTCGCACTTGTGTTGGGGCAGGAAACCACTTTTGCACTTGTATTAGTGTGGAAAAAACACTTTTCGCACTTGTGTTAGTGTTGAAAAACCACTTTTCGCACTTGTGTTAGTGTTGAAAAACCACTTTTCGCACTTGTGTTAGTGTTGAAAAACCACTTTTCGCACTTGTGTTAGTGTTGAAAAACCACTTTTCGCACTTGTGTTAGTGTTGAAAAACCACTTTTCGCACTTGGGTTGGTGCAGGAAACCACTTTTGCACTTGTATTAGTGTGGAAAAAACACTTTTTGCACTTGTGATGGTGTTGAAAAACCACTTTTCGCACTTGTGTTAGTGTTGAAAAACCACTTTTCACACTTGTGTTAGTGTTGAAAAACCACTTTTCGCACTTGTGTTGGTGCAGGAAACCAATTTTGCACTTGTATTAGTGTGGACAAAACACTTTTCGCACTTGTGTTAGTGTTGAAAAACCACTTTTCACACTTGTGTTAGTGTTGAAAAACCACTTTTCGCACTTGTGTTGGTGCAGGGAACCACTTTTGCACTTGTATTAGTGTGGAAAAAACACTTTTTGCACTTGTGATAGTGTTGAAAAACCACTTTTCGCACTTGTGTTAGTGTTGAAAAACCACTTTTCGCACTTGTGTTAGTGTTGAAAAACCACTTTTCACACTTGTGTTGGTGCAGGAAACCACTTTTGCACTTGTATTAGTGTGGAAAAAACACTTTTTGCACTTGTGATAGTGTTGAAAAACCACTTTTCGCACTTGTGTTAGTGTTGAAAAACCACTTTTCGCACTTGTGTTAGTGTTGAAAAACCACTTTTCGCACTTGTGTTGGGCAGGAAACCACTTTTGCACTTGTATTAGTGTGGAAAAAACACTTTTCGCACTTGTGTTAGTGTTGAAAAACCACTTTTCGCACTTGTGTTAGTGTTGAAAAACCACTTTTCGCACTTGTGTTAGTGTTGAAAAACCACTTTTCGCACTTGTGTTAGTGTTGAAAAACCACTTTTCGCACTTGTGTTAGTGTTGAAAAACCACTTTTCGCACTTGGGTTGGTGCAGGAAACCACTTTTGCACTTGTATTAGTGTGGAAAAAACACTTTTTGCACTTGTGATGGTGTTGAAAAACCACTTTTCGCACTTGTGTTAGTGTTGAAAAACCACTTTTCACACTTGTGTTAGTGTTGAAAAACCACTTTTCGCACTTGTGTTGGTGCAGGAAACCAATTTTGCACTTGTATTAGTGTGGACAAAACACTTTTCGCACTTGTGTTAGTGTTGAAAAACCACTTTTCACACTTGTGTTAGTGTTGAAAAACCACTTTTCGCACTTGTGTTGGTGCAGGAAACCACTTTTGCACTTGTATTAGTGTGGAAAAAACACTTTTTTCACTTGTGATAGTGTTGAAAAACCACTTTTCGCACTTGTGTTAGTGTTGAAAAACCACTTTTCGCACTTGTGTTAGTGTCGAAAAACCACTTTTCACACTTGTGTTAGTGTTGAAAAACCACTTTTCACACTTGTGTTGGTGCAGGAAACCACTTTTGCACTTGTATTAGTGTGGAAAAAACACTTTTTGCACTTGTGATAGTGTTGAAAAACCACTTTTCGCACTTGTGTTAGTGTTGAAAAACCACTTTTCGCACTTGTGTTAGTGTTGAAAAACCACTTTTCGCACTTGTGTTGGGGCAGGAAACCACTTTTGCACTTGTATTAGTGTGGAAAAAACACTTTTCGAACTTGTGTTAGTGTTGAAAAACCACTTTTCGCACTTGTGTTAGTGTTGAAAAACCACTTTTCGCACTTGTGTTAGTGTTGAAAAACCACTTTTCGCACTTGTGTTGGTGCAGGAAACCACTTTTGCACTTGTATTAGTGTGGAAAAAACACTTTTTGCACTTGTGATAGTGTTGAAAAACCACTTTTTGCACTTGTGATAGTGTTGAAAAACCACTTTTCGCACTTGTGTTAGTGTTGAAAAACCACTTTTCGCACTTGTGTTAGTGTTGAAAAACCACTTTTCACACTTGTGTTGGTGCAGGAAACCACTTTTGCACTTGTATTAGTGTGGAAAAAACACTTTTTGCACTTGTGATAGTGTTGAAAAACCACTTTTCGCACTTGTGTTAGTGTTGAAAAACCACTTTTCGCACTTGTGTTAGTGTCGAAAAACCACTTTTCACAGTTGTGTTAGTGTTGAAAAACCACTTTTCCCACTTGTGTTAGTGTTGAAAAACCACTTTTCGCACTTGTGTTGGTGCAGGAAACCACTTTTGCACTTGTATTAGTGTGGATAAAACACTTTTTGCACTTGTGATAGTGTTGAAAAACCACTTTTCACACTTGTGTTGGTGCAGGAAACCACTTTTGCACTTGTATTAGTGTGGAAAAAACACTTTTCGCACTTGTGTTAGTGTTGAAAAACCACTTTTCACAGTTGTGTTAGTGTTGAAAAACCACTTTTCCCACTTGTGTTAGTGTTGAAAAACCACTTTTCGCACTTGTGTTGGTGCAGGAAACCACTTTTGCACTTGTATTAGTGTGGATAAAACACTTTTTGCACTTGTGATAGTGTTGAAAAACCACTTTTCGCACTTGTGTTAGTGTTGAAAAACCACTTTTCGCACTTGTGTTAGGGTTGAAAACCATTTTGGCACTTGTGTTGGTGCAGGAAACCACTTTTGCACTTGTATTAGTGTGGAAAAAACACTTTTCGCACTTATGTTAGTGTTGAAAAACCACTTTTTGCACTTGTGTTAGTGTTGAAAAACCACATTTCGCACTTGTGTTAGTGTTGAAAAACCACGTTTCGCACTTGTGTTGGTGCAGGAAACCACTTTTGCACTTGTATTAGTGTGGAAAAAACACTTTTCGCACTTGTGTTAGTGTTGAAAAACCACTTTTCGCACTTGTGTTAGTGTTGAAAAACCACTTTTCGCACTTGTGTTAGTGTTGAAAAACCACTTTTCGCACTTGTGTTAGTGTTGAAAAACCACATTTCGCACTTGTGTTAGTGTTGAAAAACCACTTTTCGCACTTGTGTTGGTGCAGGAAACCACTTTTGCTCTTGTATTAGTGTGGAAAAAACACTTTTCGCACTTGTGTTAGTGTTGAAAAACCACTTTTCGCACTTGTGTTAGTGTTGAAAAACCACTTTTCGCACTTGTGTTAGTGTTGAGAAACCACTTATCGCACTTGTGTTGGTGCAGGAAACCACTTTTGCACTTGTATTAGTGTGTAAAAAACACTTTTTGCACTTGTATTAGTGTGGAAAAAACACTTTTCGCACTTGTGTTAGTGTTGAAAAACCACTTTTCGCACTTGTGTTAGTGTTGAAAAACCACTTTTCGCACTTGTGTTAGTGTTGAAAAACCACTTTTCGCACTTGTGTTAGTGTTGAAAAACCACTTTTCGCACTTGTGTTGGTGCAGGAAACCACTTTTGCACTTGTATTAGTGTGGAAAAAACACTTTTTGCACTTGTGATAGTGTTGAAAAACCACTTTTCGCACTTGTGTTAGTGTTGAAAAACCACGTTTCGCACTTGTGTTGGTGCAGGAAACCACTTTTGCACTTGTATTAGTGTGGAGAAAACACTTTTCGCACTTGTGTTAGTGTTGAAAAACCACTTTTCGCACTTGTGTTAGTGTTGAAAAACAACTTTTCGCACTTGTGTTAGTGTTGAAAAACCACTTTTCGCACTTGTGTTGGCACAGGAAACCACTTTTGCACTTGTATTAGTGTGGAAAAAACACTTTTCGCACTTGTGTTAGTGTTGAAAAACCACTTTTCGCATTTGTGTTAGTGTTGAAAAACCACTTTTCGCACTTGTGTTACTGTTGAAAAACCACTTTTCGCACTTGTGTTGGTGCAGGAAACCACTTTTGCACTTGTATTAGTGTGGAAAAAACACTTTTCGCACTTGTGTTAGTGTTGAAAAACCACTTTTTGCACTTGTGTTAGTGTTGAAAAACAACTTTTCGCACTTGTGTTAGTGTTGAAAAACCACTTTTCGCACTTGTGTTGGTGCAGGAAACCACTTTTGCACTTGTATTAGTGTGGAAAAAACACTTTTTGCACTTGTGATAGTGTTGAAAAACCACTTTTCGCACTTGTGTTAGTGTTGAAAAACCACTTTTCGCACTTGTGTTAGTGTTGAAAAACCACTTTTCACACTTGTGTTGGTGCAGGAAACCACTTTTGCACTTGTATTAGTGTGGAAAAAACACTTTTTTCACTTGTGATAGTGTTGAAAAACCACTTTTCGCACTTGTGTTAGTGTTGAAAAACCACTTTTCGCACTTGTGTTAGTGTCGAAAAACCACTTTTCACACTTGTGTTAGTGTTGAAAAACCACTTTTCACACTTGTGTTGGTGCAGGAAACCACTTTTGCACTTGTATTAGTGTGGAAAAAACACTTTTTGCACTTGTGATAGTGTTGAAAAACCACTTTTCGCACTTGTGTTAGTGTTGAAAAACCACTTTTCGCACTTGTGTTAGTGTTGAAAAACCACTTTTCGCACTTGTGTTGGGGCAGGAAACCACTTTTGCACTTGTATTAGTGTGGAAAAAACACTTTTCGAACTTGTGTTAGTGTTGAAAAACCACTTTTCGCACTTGTGTTAGTGTTGAAAAACCACTTTTCGCACTTGTGTTAGTGTTGAAAAACCACTTTTCGCACTTGTGTTGGTGCAGGAAACCACTTTTGCACTTGTATTAGTGTGGAAAAAACACTTTTTGCACTTGTGATAGTGTTGAAAAACCACTTTTTGCACTTGTGATAGTGTTGAAAAACCACTTTTCGCACTTGTGTTAGTGTTGAAAAACCACTTTTCGCACTTGTGTTAGTGTTGAAAAACCACTTTTCACACTTGTGTTGGTGCAGGAAACCACTTTTGCACTTGTATTAGTGTGGAAAAAACACTTTTTGCACTTGTGATAGTGTTGAAAAACCACTTTTCGCACTTGTGTTAGTGTTGAAAAACCACTTTTCGCACTTGTGTTAGTGTCGAAAAACCACTTTTCACACTTGTGTTAGTGTTGAAAAACCACTTTTCACACTTGTGTTAGTGTTGAAAAACCACTTTTCACACTTGTGTTGGTGCAGGAAACCACTTTTGCACTTGTATTAGTGTGGAAAAAACACTTTTTGCACTTGTGATAGTGTTGAAAAACCACTTTTCGCACTTGTGTTAGTGTTGAAAAACCACTTTTCGCACTTGTGTTAGTGTTGAAAAACCACTTTTCGCACTTGTGTTGGGGCAGGAAACCACTTTTGCACTTGTATTAGTGTGGAAAAAACACTTTTCGCACTTGTGTTAGTGTTGAAAAACCACTTTTCGCACTTGTGTTAGTGTTGAAAAACCACTTTTCGCACTTGTGTTAGTGTTGAAAAACCACTTTTCGCACTTGTGTTAGTGTTGAAAAACCACTTTTCGCACTTGGGTTGGTGCAGGAAACCACTTTTGCACTTGTATTAGTGTGGAAAAAACACTTTTTGCACTTGTGATGGTGTTGAAAAACCACTTTTCGCACTTGTGTTAGTGTTGAAAAACCACTTTTCACACTTGTGTTAGTGTTGAAAAACCACTTTTCGCACTTGTGTTGGTGCAGGAAACCAATTTTGCACTTGTATTAGTGTGGACAAAACACTTTTCGCACTTGTGTTAGTGTTGAAAAACCACTTTTCACACTTGTGTTAGTGTTGAAAAACCACTTTTCGCACTTGTGTTGGTGCAGGAAACCACTTTTGCACTTGTATTAGTGTGGAAAAAACACTTTTTGCACTTGTGATAGTGTTGAAAAACCACTTTTCGCACTTGTGTTAGTGTTGAAAAACCACTTTTCGCACTTGTGTTAGTGTTGAAAAACCACTTTTCACACTTGTGTTGGTGCAGGAAACCACTTTTGCACTTGTATTAGTGTGGAAAAAACACTTTTTGCACTTGTGATAGTGTTGAAAAACCACTTTTCGCACTTGTGTTAGTGTTGAAAAACCACTTTTCGCACTTGTGTTAGTGTCGAAAAACCACTTTTCACACTTGTGTTAGTGTTGAAAAACCACTTTTCACACTTGTGTTAGTGTTGAAAAACCACTTTTCACACTTGTGTTGGTGCAGGAAACCACTTTTGCACTTGTATTAGTGTGGAAAAAACACTGTTTGCACTTGTGATAGTGTTGAAAAACCACTTTTCGCACTTGTGTTAGTGTTGAAAAACCACTTTTCGCACTTGTGTTAGTGTTGAAAAATCACTTTTCGCACTTGTGTTGGGGCAGGAAACCACTTTTGCACTTGTATTAGTGTGGAAAAAACACTTTTCGCACTTGTGTTAGTGTTGAAAAACCACTTTTCGCACTTGTGTTAGTGTTGAAAAACCACTTTTCGCACTTGTGTTAGTGTTGAAAAACCACTTTTCGCACTTGTGTTAGTGTTGAAAAACCACTTTTCGCACTTGTGTTAGTGTTGAAAAACCACTTTTCGCACTTGGGTTGGTGCAGGAAACCACTTTTGCACTTGTATTAGTGTGGAAAAAACACTTTTTGCACTTGTGATGGTGTTGAAAAACCACTTTTCGCACTTGTGTTAGTGTTGAAAAACCACTTTTCACACTTGTGTTAGTGTTGAAAAACCACTTTTCGCACTTGTGTTGGTGCAGGAAACCAATTTTGCACTTGTATTAGTGTGGACAAAACACTTTTCGCACTTGTGTTAGTGTTGAAAAACCACTTTTCACACTTGTGTTAGTGTTGAAAAACCACTTTTCACACTTGTGTTAGTGTTGAAAAACCACTTTTCGCACTTGTGTTGGTGCAGGAAACCACTTTTGCACTTGTATTAGTGTGGAAAAAACACTTATCGCACTTGTGTTAGTGTTGAAAAACCACTTTTCGCACTTGTGTTAGTGTTGAAAAACCACTTTTCACACTTGTGTTGGTGCAGGAAACCACTTTTGCACTTGTATTAGTGTGGAAAAAACACTTTTCGCACTTGTGTTAGTGTTGAAAAACCACTTTTCGCAGTTGTGTTAGTGTTGAAAAACCACTTTTCCCACTTGTGTTAGTGTTGAAAAACCACTTTTCGCACTTGTGTTGGTGCAGGAAACCACTTTTGCACTTGCATTAGTGTGGATAAAACACTTTTTGCACTTGTGATAGTGTTGAAAAACCACTTTTCGCACTTGTGTTAGTGTTGAAAAACCACTTTTCGCACTTGTGTTAGGGTTGAAAACCATTTTGGCACTTGTGTTGGTGCAGGAAACCACTTTTGCACTTGTATTAGTGTGGAAAAAACACTTTTCGCACTTGTGTTAGTGTTGAAAAACCACTTTTTGCACTTGTGTTAGTGTTGAAAAACCACATTTCGCACTTGTGTTAGTGTTGAAAAACCACGTTTCGCACTTGTGTTGGTGCAGGAAACCACTTTTGCACTTGTATTAGTGTGGAAAAAACACTTTTCGCACTTGTGTTAGTGTTGAAAAACCACTTTTTGCACTTGTGTTAGTGTTGAAAAACCACTTTTCGCACTTGTGTTAGTGTTGAAAAACCACTTTTCGCACTTGTGTTAGTGTTGAAAAACCACATTTCGCACTTGTGTTAGTGTTGAAAAACCACTTTTCGCACTTGTGTTGGTGCAGGAAACCACTTTTGCTCTTGTATTAGTGTGGAAAAAACACTTTTCGCACTTGTGTTAGTGTTGAAAAACCACTTTTCGCACTTGTGTTAGTGTTGAAAAACCACTTTTCGCACTTGTGTTAGTGTTGAGAAACCACTTATCGCACTTGTGTTGGTGCAGGAAACCACTTTTGCACTTGTATTAGTGTGTAAAAAACACTTTTTGCACTTGTATTAGTGTGGAAAAAACACTTTTCGCACTTGTGTTAGTGTTGAAAAACCACTTTTCGCACTTGTGTTAGTGTTGAAAAACCACTTTTCGCACTTGTGTTAGTGTTGAAAAACCACTTTTCGCACTTGTGTTAGTGTTGAAAAACCACTTTTCGCACTTGTGTTGGTGCAGGAAACCACTTTTGCACTTGTATTAGTGTGGAAAAAACACTTTTTGCACTTGTGATAGTGTTGAAAAACCACTTTTCGCACTTGTGTTAGTGTTGAAAAACCACATTTCGCACTTGTGTTAGTGTTGAAAAACCACGTTTCGCACTTGTGTTGGTGCAGGAAACCACTTTTGCACTTGTATTAGTGTGGAGAAAACACTTTTCGCACTTGTGTTAGTGTTGAAAAACCACTTTTCGCACTTGTGTTAGTGTTGAAAAACAACTTTTCGCACTTGTGTTAGTGTTGAAAAACCACTTTTCGCACTTGTGTTGGTACAGGAAACCACTTTTGCACTTGTATTAGTGTGGAAAAAACACTTTTCGCACTTGTGTTAGTGTTGAAAAACCACTTTTCGCATTTGTGTTAGTGTTGAAAAACCACTTTTCGCACTTGTGTTACTGTTGAAAAACCACTTTTCGCACTTGTGTTGGTGCAGGAAACCACTTTTGCACTTGTATTAGTGTGGAAAAAACACTTTTCGCACTTGTGTTAGTGTTGAAAAACCACTTTTTGCACTTGTGTTAGTGTTGAAAAACAACTTTTCGCACTTGTGTTAGTGTTGAAAAACCACTTTTCGCACTTGTGTTGGTGCAGGAAACCACTTTTGCACTTGTATTAGTGTGGAAAAAACACTTTTTGCACTTGTGATAGTGTTGAAAAACCACTTTTCGCACTTGTGTTAGTGTTGAAAAACCACTTTTCGCACTTGTGTTAGTGTTGAAAAACCACTTTTCACACTTGTGTTGGTGCAGGAAACCACTTTTGCACTTGTATTAGTGTGGAAAAAACACTTTTTTCACTTGTGATAGTGTTGAAAAACCACTTTTCGCACTTGTGTTAGTGTTGAAAAACCACTTTTCGCACTTGTGTTAGTGTCGAAAAACCACTTTTCACACTTGTGTTAGTGTTGAAAAACCACTTTTCACACTTGTGTTGGTGCAGGAAACCACTTTTGCACTTGTATTAGTGTGGAAAAAACACTTTTTGCACTTGTGATAGTGTTGAAAAACCACTTTTCGCACTTGTGTTAGTGTTGAAAAACCACTTTTCGCACTTGTGTTAGTGTTGAAAAACCACTTTTCGCACTTGTGTTGGGGCAGGAAACCACTTTTGCACTTGTATTAGTGTGGAAAAAACACTTTTCGAACTTGTGTTAGTGTTGAAAAACCACTTTTCGCACTTGTGTTAGTGTTGAAAAACCACTTTTCGCACTTGTGTTAGTGTTGAAAAACCACTTTTCGCACTTGTGTTGGTGCAGGAAACCACTTTTGCACTTGTATTAGTGTGGAAAAAACACTTTTTGCACTTGTGATAGTGTGGAAAAAACACTTTTTGCACTTGTGATAGTGTTGAAAAACCACTTTTCGCACTTGTGTTAGTGTTGAAAAACCACTTTTCGCACTTGTGTTAGTGTTGAAAAACCACTTTTCGCACTTGTGTTGGGGCAGGAAACCACTTTTGCACTTGTATTAGTGTGGAAAAAACACTTTTCGCACTTGTGTTAGTGTTGAAAAACCACTTTTCGCACTTGTGTTAGTGTTGAAAAACCACTTTTCGCACTTGTGTTAGTGTTGAAAAACCACTTTTCGCACTTGTGTTAGTGTTGAAAAACCACTTTTCGCACTTGTGTTAGTGTTGAAAAACCACTTTTCGCACTTGGGTTGGTGCAGGAAACCACTTTTGCACTTGTATTAGTGTGGAAAAAACACTTTTTGCACTTGTGATGGTGTTGAAAAACCACTTTTCGCACTTGTGTTAGTGTTGAAAAACCACTTTTCACACTTGTGTTAGTGTTGAAAAACCACTTTTCGCACTTGTGTTGGTGCAGGAAACCAATTTTGCACTTGTATTAGTGTGGACAAAACACTTTTCGCACTTGTGTTAGTGTTGAAAAACCACTTTTCACACTTGTGTTAGTGTTGAAAAACCACTTTTCGCACTTGTGTTGGTGCAGGAAACCACTTTTGCACTTGTATTAGTGTGGAAAAAACACTTTTTGCACTTGTGATAGTGTTGAAAAACCACTTTTCGCACTTGTGTTAGTGTTGAAAAACCACTTTTCGCACTTGTGTTAGTGTTGAAAAACCACTTTTCACACTTGTGTTGGTGCAGGAAACCACTTTTGCACTTGTATTAGTGTGGAAAAAACACTTTTTGCACTTGTGATAGTGTTGAAAAACCACTTTTCGCACTTGTGTTAGTGTTGAAAAACCACTTTTCGCACTTGTGTTAGTGTCGAAAAACCACTTTTCACACTTGTGTTAGTGTTGAAAAACCACTTTTCACACTTGTGTTAGTGTTGAAAAACCACTTTTCACACTTGTGTTGGTGCAGGAAACCACTTTTGCACTTGTATTAGTGTGGAAAAAACACTGTTTGCACTTGTGATAGTGTTGAAAAACCACTTTTCGCACTTGTGTTAGTGTTGAAAAACCACTTTTCGCACTTGTGTTAGTGTTGAAAAATCACTTTTCGCACTTGTGTTGGGGCAGGAAACCACTTTTGCACTTGTATTAGTGTGGAAAAAACACTTTTCGCACTTGTGTTAGTGTTGAAAAACCACTTTTCGCACTTGTGTTAGTGTTGAAAAACCACTTTTCGCACTTGTGTTAGTGTTGAAAAACCACTTTTCGCACTTGTGTTAGTGTTGAAAAACCACTTTTCGCACTTGTGTTAGTGTTGAAAAACCACTTTTCGCACTTGGGTTGGTGCAGGAAACCACTTTTGCACTTGTATTAGTGTGGAAAAAACACTTTTTGCACTTGTGATGGTGTTGAAAAACCACTTTTCGCACTTGTGTTAGTGTTGAAAAACCACTTTTCACACTTGTGTTAGTGTTGAAAAACCACTTTTCGCACTTGTGTTGGTGCAGGAAACCAATTTTGCACTTGTATTAGTGTGGACAAAACACTTTTCGCACTTGTGTTAGTGTTGAAAAACCACTTTTCACACTTGTGTTAGTGTTGAAAAACCACTTTTCACACTTGTGTTAGTGTTGAAAAACCACTTTTCGCACTTGTGTTGGTGCAGGAAACCACTTTTGCACTTGTATTAGTGTGGAAAAAACACTTATCGCACTTGTGTTAGTGTTGAAAAACCACTTTTCGCACTTGTGTTAGTGTTGAAAAACCACTTTTCACACTTGTGTTGGTGCAGGAAACCACTTTTGCACTTGTATTAGTGTGGAAAAAACACTTTTTTCACTTGTGATAGTGTTGAAAAACCACTTTTCGCACTTGTGTTAGTGTTGAAAAACCACTTTTCGCACTTGTGTTAGTGTCGAAAAACCACTTTTCACACTTGTGTTAGTGTTGAAAAACCACTTTTCACACTTGTGTTGGTGCAGGAAACCACTTTTGCACTTGTATTAGTGTGGAAAAAACACTTTTTGCACTTGTGATAGTGTTGAAAAACCACTTTTCGCACTTGTGTTAGTGTTGAAAAACCACTTTTCGCACTTGTGTTAGTGTTGAAAAACCACTTTTCGCACTTGTGTTGGGGCAGGAAACCACTTTTGCACTTGTATTAGTGTGGAAAAAACACTTTTCGAACTTGTGTTAGTGTTGAAAAACCACTTTTCGCACTTGTGTTAGTGTTGAAAAACCACTTTTCGCACTTGTGTTAGTGTTGAAAAACCACTTTTCGCACTTGTGTTGGTGCAGGAAACCACTTTTGCACTTGTATTAGTGTGGAAAAAACACTTTTTGCACTTGTGATAGTGTTGAAAAACCACTTTTTGCACTTGTGATAGTGTTGAAAAACCACTTTTCGCACTTGTGTTAGTGTTGAAAAACCACTTTTCGCACTTGTGTTAGTGTTGAAAAACCACTTTTCACACTTGTGTTGGTGCAGGAAACCACTTTTGCACTTGTATTAGTGTGGAAAAAACACTTTTTGCACTTGTGATAGTGTTGAAAAACCACTTTTCGCACTTGTGTTAGTGTTGAAAAACCACTTTTCGCACTTGTGTTAGTGTCGAAAAACCACTTTTCACACTTGTGTTAGTGTTGAAAAACCACTTTTCACACTTGTGTTAGTGTTGAAAAACCACTTTTCACACTTGTGTTGGTGCAGGAAACCACTTTTGCACTTGTATTAGTGTGGAAAAAACACTTTTTGCACTTGTGATAGTGTTGAAAAACCACTTTTCGCACTTGTGTTAGTGTTGAAAAACCACTTTTCGCACTTGTGTTAGTGTTGAAAAACCACTTTTCGCACTTGTGTTGGGGCAGGAAACCACTTTTGCACTTGTATTAGTGTGGAAAAAACACTTTTCGCACTTGTGTTAGTGTTGAAAAACCACTTTTCGCACTTGTGTTAGTGTTGAAAAACCACTTTTCGCACTTGTGTTAGTGTTGAAAAACCACTTTTCGCACTTGTGTTAGTGTTGAAAAACCACTTTTCGCACTTGTGTTAGTGTTGAAAAACCACTTTTCGCACTTGGGTTGGTGCAGGAAACCACTTTTGCACTTGTATTAGTGTGGAAAAAACACTTTTTGCACTTGTGATGGTGTTGAAAAACCACTTTTCGCACTTGTGTTAGTGTTGAAAAACCACTTTTCACAATTGTGTTAGTGTTGAAAAACCACTTTTCGCACTTGTGTTGGTGCAGGAAACCAATTTTGCACTTGTATTAGTGTGGACAAAACACTTTTCGCACTTGTGTTAGTGTTGAAAAACCACTTTTCACACTTGTGTTAGTGTTGAAAAACCACTTTTCGCACTTGTGTTGGTGCAGGAAACCACTTTTGCACTTGTATTAGTGTGGAAAAAACACTTTTTGCACTTGTAATAGTGTTGAAAAACCACTTTTCGCACTTGTGTTAGTGTTGAAAAACCACTTTTCGCACTTGTGTTAGTGTTGAAAAACCACTTTTCACACTTGTGTTGGTGCAGGAAACCACTTTTGCACTTGTATTAGTGTGGAAAAAACACTTTTTGCACTTGTGATAGTGTTGAAAAACCACTTTTCGCACTTGTGTTAGTGTTGAAAAACCACTTTTCGCACTTGTGTTAGTGTCGAAAAACCACTTTTCACACTTGTGTTAGTGTTGAAAAACCACTTTTCACACTTGTGTTAGTGTTGAAAAACCACTTTTCACACTTGTGTTGGTGCAGGAAACCACTTTTGCACTTGTATTAGTGTGGAAAAAACACTTTTTGCACTTGTGATAGTGTTGAAAAACCACTTTTCGCACTTGTGTTAGTGTTGAAAAACCACTTTTCGCACTTGTGTTAGTGTTGAAAAACCACTTTTCGCACTTGTGTTAGTGTTGAAAAACCACTTTTCGCACTTGTGTTAGTGTTGAAAAACCACTTTTCGCACATGTGTTAGTGTTGAAAAACCACTTTTCGCACTTGTGTTAGTGTTGAAAAACCACTTTTCGCACTTGGGTTGGTGCAGGAAACCACTTTTGCACTTGTATTAGTGTGGAAAAAACACTTTTTGCACTTGTGATGGTGTTGAAAAACCACTTTTCGCACTTGTGTTAGTGTTGAAAAACCACTTTTCACACTTGTGTTAGTGTTGAAAAACCACTTTTCGCACTTGTGTTGGTGCAGGAAACCAATTTTGCACTTGTATTAGTGTGGACAAAACACTTTTCGCACTTGTGTTAGTGTTGAAAAACCACTTTTCACACTTGTGTTAGTGTTGAAAAACCACTTTTCACACTTGTGTTAGTGTTGAAAAACCACTTTTCGCACTTGTGTTGGTGCAGGAAACCACTTTTGCACTTGTATTAGTGTGGAAAAAACACTTATCGCACTTGTGTTAGTGTTGAAAAACCACTTTTCGCACTTGTGTTAGTGTTGAAAAACCACTTTTCGCACTTGTGTTGGTGGAGGAAACCACTTTTGCACTTGTATTAGTGTGGAAAAAACACTTTTCGCACTTGTGTTAGTGTTGAAAAACCACTTTTTGCACTTGTGTTAGTGTTGAAAAACCACTTTTCGCACTTGTGTTAGTGTTGAAAAACCACTTTTCGCACTTGTGTTGGTGCAGGAAACCACTTTTGCACTTGTATTAGTGTGGAAAAAACACTTTTCGCACTTGTGTTAGTGTTGAAAAACCACTTTTCGCAGTTGTGTTAATGTTGAAAAACCACTTTTCCCACTTGTGTTAGTGTTGAAAAACCACTTTTCGCACTTGTGTTGGTGCAGGAAACCACTTTTGCACTTGTATTAGTGTGGATAAAACACTTTTTGTACTTGTGATAGTGTTGAAAAACCACTTTTCGCACTTGTGTTAGTGTTGAAAAACCACTTTTCGCACTTGTGTTAGGGTTGAAAACCATTTTGGCACTTGTGTTGGTGCAGGAAACCACTTTTGCACTTGTATTAGTGTGGAAAAAACACTTTTCGCACTTGTGTTAGTGTTGAAAAACCACTTTTTGCACTTGTGTTAGTGTTGAAAAACCACATTTCGCACTTGTGTTAGTGTTGAAAAACCACGTTTCGCACTTGTGTTGGTGCAGGAAACCACTTTTGCACTTGTATTAGTGTGGAAAAAACACTTTTCGCACTTGTGTTAGTGTTGAAAAACCACTTTTCGCACTTGTGTTAGTGTTGAAAAACCACTTTTCGCACTTGTGTTAGTGTTGAAAAACCACTTTTCGCACTTGTGTTAGTGTTGAAAAACCACATTTCGCACTTGTGTTAGTGTTGAAAAACCACTTTTCGCACTTGTGTTGGTGCAGGAAACCACTTTTGCACTTGTATTAGTGTGGAAAAAACACTTTTCGCACTTGTGTTAGTGTTGAAAAACCACTTTTCGCACTTGTGTTAGTGTTGAAAAACCACTTTTCGCACTTGTGTTAGTGTTGAGAAACCACTTATCGCACTTGTGTTGGTGCAGGAAACCACTTTTGCACTTGTATTAGTGTGTAAAAAACACTTTTTGCACTTGTATTAGTGTGGAAAAAACACTTTTCGCACTTGTGTTAGTGTTGAAAAACCACTTTTCGCACTTGTGTTAGTGTTGAAAAACCACTTTTCGCACTTGTGTTAGTGTTGAAAAACCACTTTTCGCACTTGTGTTAGTGTTGAAAAACCACTTTTCGCACTTGTGTTGGTGCAGGAAACCACTTTTGCACTTGTACTAGTGTGGAAAAAACACTTTTTGCACTTGTGATAGTGTTGAAAAACCACTTTTCGCACTTGTGTTAGTGTTGAAAAACCACATTTCGCACTTGTGTTAGTGTTGAAAAACCACGTTTCGCACTTGTGTTGGTGCAGGAAACCACTTTTGCACTTGTATTAGTGTGGAGAAAACACTTTTCGCACTTGTGTTAGTGTTGAAAAACCACTTTTCGCACTTGTGTTAGTGTTGAAAAACAACTTTTCGCACTTGTGTTAGTGTTGAAAAACCACTTTTCGCACTTGTGTTGGTACAGGAAACCACTTTTGCACTTGTATTAGTGTGGAAAAAACACTTTTCGCACTTGTGTTAGTGTTGAAAAACCACTTTTCGCATTTGTGTTAGTGTTGAAAAACCACTTTTCGCACTTGTGTTACTGTTGAAAACCACTTTTCGCACTTGTGTTGGTGCAGGAAACCACTTTTGCACTTGTATTAGTGTGGAAAAAACACTTTTCGCACTTGTGTTAGTGTTGAAAAACCACTTTTTGCACTTGTGTTAGTGTTGAAAAACAATTTTTCGCACTTGTGTTAGTGTTGAAAAACCACTTTTCGCACTTGTGTTGGTGCAGGAAACCACTTTTGCACTTGTATTAGTGTGGAAAAAACACTTTTTGCACTTGTGATAGTGTTGAAAAACCACTTTTCGCACTTGTGTTAGTGTTGAAAAACCACTTTTCGCACTTGTGTTAGTGTTGAAAAACCACTTTTCGCACTTGTGTTAGTGTTGAAAAACCACTTTTCACACTTGTGTTGGTGCAGGAAACCACTTTTGCACTTGTATTAGTGTGGAAAAACCACTTTTTTCACTTGTGATAGTGTTGAAAAACCACTTTTCGCACTTGTGTTAGTGTTGAAAAACCACTTTTCGCACTTGTGTTAGTGTCGAAAAACCACTTTTCACACTTGTGTTAGTGTAGAAAAACCACTTTTCACACTTGTGTTGGTGCAGGAAACCACTTTTGCACTTGTATTAGTGTGGAAAAAACACTTTTTGCACTTGTGATAGTGTTGAAAAACCACTTTTCGCACTTGTGTTAGTGTTGAAAAACCACTTTTCGCACTTGTGTTAGTGTTGAAAAACCACTTTTCGCACTTGTGTTGGGGCAGGAAACCACTTTTGCACTTGTATTAGTGTGGAAAAAACACTTTTCGAACTTGTGTTAGTGTTGAAAAACCACTTTTCGCACTTGTGTTAGTGTTGAAAAACCACTTTTCGCACTTGTGTTAGTGTTGAAAAACCACTTTTCGCACTTGTGTTGGTGCAGGAAACCACTTTTGCACTTGTATTAGTGTGGAAAAAACACTTTTTGCACTTGTGATAGTGTTGAAAAACCACTTTTCGCACTTGTGTTAGTGTTCAAAAACCACATTTCGCACTTGTGTTAGTGTTGAAAAACCACTTTTCGCACTTGTGTTGGTGCAGGAAACCACTTTTGCACTTGTATTAGTGTGGAAAAAACACTTTTCGCACTTGTGTTAGTGTTGAAAAACCACTTTTCGCACTTGTGTTAGTGTTGAAAAACCACTTTTTGCACTTGTGTTAGTGTTGAAAAACCACTTATCGCACTTGTGTTGGTGCAGGAAACCACTTTTGCACTTGTATTAGTGTGGAAAAAACACTTTTTGCACTTGCATTAGTGTGGAAAAAACACTTTTCGCACTTGTGTTAGTGTTGAAAAACCACTTTTCGCACTTGTGTTAGTGTTGAAAAACCACTTTTCGCACTTGTGTTAGTGTTGAAAAACCACTTTTCGCACTTGTGTTAGTGTTGAAAAACCACTTTTCGCACTTGTGTTGGTGCAGGAAACCACTTTTGTACTTGTATTAGTGTGTAAAAAACACTTTTTGCACTTGTGATATTGTTGAAAAACCTCTTTTCGCACTTGTGTTAGTGTTGAAAAACCACATTTCACACTTGTGTTAGTGTTGAAAAACCACTTTTCGCACTTGTGTTAGTGTTGAAAAACCACATTTCGCACTTGTGTTAGTGTTGAAAAACCACTTTTCGCACTTGTGTTGGTGCAGGAAACCACTTTTGCACTTGTATTAGTGTGGAAAAAACACTTTTTGCACTTGTGATATTGTTGAAAAAACACTTTTTGCACTTGTGTTAGTGTCGAAAAACCACTTTTCACACTTGTGTTAGTGTTGAAAAACCACTTTTCGCACTTGTGTTGGTGCAGGAAACCACTTTTGCACTTGTATTAGTGTGGAAAAAACACTTTTCGAACTTGTGTTAGTGTTGAAAAACCACTTTTCGCACTTGTGTTAGTGTTGAAAAACCACTTTTCGCACTTGTGTTAGTGTTGAAAAACCACTTTTCGCACTTGTGTTAGGGTTGAAAAACCATTTTGGCACTTGTGTTGGTGCAGGAAACCACTTTTGCACTTGTATTAGTGTGGAAAAAACACTTTTCGCACTTGTGTTAGTGTTGAAAAACCACTTTTTGCACTTGTGTTAGTGTTGAAAAACCACATTTCGCACTTGTGTTAGTGTTGAAAAACCACGTTTCGCACTTGTGTTGGTGCAGGAAACCACTTTTGCACTTGTATTAGTGTGGAAAAAACACTTTTCGCACTTGTGTTATTGTTGAAAAACCACTTTTCGCACTTGTGTTAGTGTTGAAAAACCACTTTTCGCACTTGTGTTAGTGTTGAAAAACCACTTTTCGCACTTGTGTTAGTGTTGAAAAACCACTTTTCGCACTTGGGTTGGTGCAGGAAACCACTTTTGCACTTGTATTAGTGTGGAAAAAACACTTTTTGCACTTGTGATGGTGTTGAAAAACCACTTTTCGCACTTGTGTTAGTGTTGAAAAACCACTTTTCACACTTGTGTTAGTGTTGAAAAACCACTTTTCGCACTTGTGTTGGTGCAGGAAACCAATTTTGCACTTGTATTAGTGTGGACAAAACACTTTTCGCACTTGTGTTAGTGTTGAAAAACCACTTTTCACACTTGTGTTAGTGTTGAAAAACCACTTTTCGCACTTGTGTTGGTGCAGGAAACCACTTTTGCACTTGTATTAGTGTGGAAAAAACACTTTTTGCACTTGTGATAGTGTTGAAAAACCACTTTTCGCACTTGTGTTAGTGTTGAAAAACCACTTTTCGCACTTGTGTTAGTGTTGAAAAACCACTTTTCACACTTGTGTTGGTGCAGGAAACCACTTTTGCACTTGTATTAGTGTGGAAAAAACACTTTTTGCACTTGTGATAGTGTTGAAAAACCACTTTTCGCACTTGTGTTAGTGTTGAAAAACCACTTTTCGCACTTGTGTTAGTGTCGAAAAACCACTTTTCACACTTGTGTTAGTGTTGAAAAACCACTTTTCACACTTGTGTTAGTGTTGAAAAACCACTTTTCACACTTGTGTTGGTGCAGGAAACCACTTTTGCACTTGTATTAGTGTGGAAAAAACACTGTTTGCACTTGTGATAGTGTTGAAAAACCACTTTTCGCACTTGTGTTAGTGTTGAAAAACCACTTTTCGCACTTGTGTTAGTGTTGAAAAATCACTTTTCGCACTTGTGTTGGGGCAGGAAACCACTTTTGCACTTGTATTAGTGTGGAAAAAACACTTTTCGCACTTGTGTTAGTGTTGAAAAACCACTTTTCGCACTTGTGTTAGTGTTGAAAAACCACTTTTCGCACTTGTGTTAGTGTTGAAAAACCACTTTTCGCACTTGTGTTAGTGTTGAAAAACCACTTTTCGCACTTGTGTTAGTGTTGAAAAACCACTTTTCGCACTTGGGTTGGTGCAGGAAACCACTTTTGCACTTGTATTAGTGTGGAAAAAACACTTTTTGCACTTGTGATGGTGTTGAAAAACCACTTTTCGCACTTGTGTTAGTGTTGAAAAACCACTTTTCACACTTGTGTTAGTGTTGAAAAACCACTTTTCGCACTTGTGTTGGTGCAGGAAACCAATTTTGCACTTGTATTAGTGTGGACAAAACACTTTTCGCACTTGTGTTAGTGTTGAAAAACCACTTTTCACACTTGTGTTAGTGTTGAAAAACCACTTTTCACACTTGTGTTAGTGTTGAAAAACCACTTTTCGCACTTGTGTTGGTGCAGGAAACCACTTTTGCACTTGTATTAGTGTGGAAAAAACACTTATCGCACTTGTGTTAGTGTTGAAAAACCACTTTTCGCACTTGTGTTAGTGTTGAAAAACCACTTTTCACACTTGTGTTGGTGCAGGAAACCACTTTTGCACTTGTATTAGTGTGGAAAAAACACTTTTTTCACTTGTGATAGTGTTGAAAAACCACTTTTCGCACTTGTGTTAGTGTTGAAAAACCACTTTTCGCACTTGTGTTAGTGTCGAAAAACCACTTTTCACACTTGTGTTAGTGTTGAAAAACCACTTTTCACACTTGTGTTGGTGCAGGAAACCACTTTTGCACTTGTATTAGTGTGGAAAAAACACTTTTTGCACTTGTGATAGTGTTGAAAAACCACTTTTCGCACTTGTGTTAGTGTTGAAAAACCACTTTTCGCACTTGTGTTAGTGTTGAAAAACCACTTTTCGCACTTGTGTTGGGGCAGGAAACCACTTTTGCACTTGTATTAGTGTGGAAAAAACACTTTTCGAACTTGTGTTAGTGTTGAAAAACCACTTTTCGCACTTGTGTTAGTGTTGAAAAACCACTTTTCGCACTTGTGTTAGTGTTGAAAAACCACTTTTCGCACTTGTGTTGGTGCAGGAAACCACTTTTGCACTTGTATTAGTGTGGAAAAAACACTTTTTGCACTTGTGATAGTGTTGAAAAACCACTTTTTGCACTTGTGATAGTGTTGAAAAACCACTTTTCGCACTTGTGTTAGTGTTGAAAAACCACTTTTCGCACTTGTGTTAGTGTTGAAAAACCACTTTTCACACTTGTGTTGGTGCAGGAAACCACTTTTGCACTTGTATTAGTGTGGAAAAAACACTTTTTGCACTTGTGATAGTGTTGAAAAACCACTTTTCGCACTTGTGTTAGTGTTGAAAAACCACTTTTCGCACTTGTGTTAGTGTCGAAAAACCACTTTTCACACTTGTGTTAGTGTTGAAAAACCACTTTTCACACTTGTGTTAGTGTTGAAAAACCACTTTTCACACTTGTGTTGGTGCAGGAAACCACTTTTGCACTTGTATTAGTGTGGAAAAAACACTTTTTGCACTTGTGATAGTGTTGAAAAACCACTTTTCGCACTTGTGTTAGTGTTGAAAAACCACTTTTCGCACTTGTGTTAGTGTTGAAAAACCACTTTTCGCACTTGTGTTGGGGCAGGAAACCACTTTTGCACTTGTATTAGTGTGGAAAAAACACTTTTCGCACTTGTGTTAGTGTTGAAAAACCACTTTTCGCACTTGTGTTAGTGTTGAAAAACCACTTTTCGCACTTGTGTTAGTGTTGAAAAACCACTTTTCGCACTTGTGTTAGTGTTGAAAAACCACTTTTCGCACTTGTGTTAGTGTTGAAAAACCACTTTTCGCACTTGGGTTGGTGCAGGAAACCACTTTTGCACTTGTATTAGTGTGGAAAAAACACTTTTTGCACTTGTGATGGTGTTGAAAAACCACTTTTCGCACTTGTGTTAGTGTTGAAAAACCACTTTTCACAATTGTGTTAGTGTTGAAAAACCACTTTTCGCACTTGTGTTGGTGCAGGAAACCAATTTTGCACTTGTATTAGTGTGGACAAAACACTTTTCGCACTTGTGTTAGTGTTGAAAAACCACTTTTCACACTTGTGTTAGTGTTGAAAAACCACTTTTCGCACTTGTGTTGGTGCAGGAAACCACTTTTGCACTTGTATTAGTGTGGAAAAAACACTTTTTGCACTTGTGATAGTGTTGAAAAACCACTTTTCGCACTTGTGTTAGTGTTGAAAAACCACTTTTCGCACTTGTGTTAGTGTTGAAAAACCACTTTTCACACTTGTGTTGGTGCAGGAAACCACTTTTGCACTTGTATTAGTGTGGAAAAAACACTTTTTGCACTTGTGATAGTGTTGAAAAACCACTTTTCGCACTTGTGTTAGTGTTGAAAAACCACTTTTCGCACTTGTGTTAGTGTCGAAAAACCACTTTTCACACTTGTGTTAGTGTTGAAAAACCACTTTTCACACTTGTGTTAGTGTTGAAAAACCACTTTTCACACTTGTGTTGGTGCAGGAAACCACTTTTGCACTTGTATTAGTGTGGAAAAAACACTTTTTGCACTTGTGATAGTGTTGAAAAACCACTTTTCGCACTTGTGTTAGTGTTGAAAAACCACTTTTCGCACTTGTGTTAGTGTTGAAAAATCACTTTTCGCACTTGTGTTGGGGCAGGAAACCACTTTTGCACTTGTATTAGTGTGGAAAAAACACTTTTCGCACTTGTGTTAGTGTTGAAAAACCACTTTTCGCACTTGTGTTAGTGTTGAAAAACCACTTTTCGCACTTGTGTTGGTGTTGAAAAACCACTTTTCGCACATGTGTTAGTGTTGAAAAACCACTTTTCGCACTTGTGTTAGTGTTGAAAAACCACTTTTCGCACTTGGGTTGGTGCAGGAAACCACTTTTGCACTTGTATTAGTGTGGAAAAAACACTTTTTGCACTTGTGATGGTGTTGAAAAACCACTTTTCGCACTTGTGTTAGTGTTGAAAAACCACTTTTCACACTTGTGTTAGTGTTGAAAAACCACTTTTTGCACTTGTGTTGGTGCAGGAAACCAATTTTGCACTTGTATTAGTGTGGACAAAACACTTTTCGCACTTGTGTTAGTGTTGAAAAACCACTTTTCACACTTGTGTTAGTGTTGAAAAACCACTTTTCACACTTGTGTTAGTGTTGAAAAACCACTTTTCGCACTTGTGTTGGTGCAGGAAACCACTTTTGCACTTGTATTAGTGTGGAAAAAACACTTATCGCACTTGTGTTAGTGTTGAAAAACCACTTTTCGCACTTGTGTTAGTGTTGAAAAACCACTTTTCGCACTTGTGTTGGTGGAGGAAACCACTTTTGCACTTGTATTAGTGTGGAAAAAACACTTTTCGCACTTGTGTTAGTGTTGAAAAACCACTTTTTGCACTTGTGTTAGTGTTGAAAAACCACTTTTCGCACTTGTGTTAGTGTTGAAAAACCACTTTTCGCACTTGTGTTGGTGCAGGAAACCACTTTTGCACTTGTATTAGTGTGGAAAAAACACTTTTCGCACTTGTGTTAGTGTTGAAAAACCACTTTTCGCAGTTGTGTTAATGTTGAAAAACCACTTTTCCCACTTGTGTTAGTGTTGAAAAACCACTTTTCGCACTTGTGTTGGTGCAGGAAACCACTTTTGCACTTGTATTAGTGTGGATAAAACACTTTTTGTACTTGTGATAGTGTTGAAAAACCACTTTTCGCACTTGTGTTAGTGTTGAAAAACCACTTTTCGCACTTGTGTTAGGGTTGAAAACCATTTTGGCACTTGTGTTGGTGCAGGAAACCACTTTTGCACTTGTATTAGTGTGGAAAAAACACTTTTCGCACTTGTGTTAGTGTTGAAAAACCACTTTTTGCACTTGTGTTAGTGTTGAAAAACCACATTTCGCACTTGTGTTAGTGTTGAAAAACCACGTTTCGCACTTGTGTTGGTGCAGGAAACCACTTTTGCACTTGTATTAGTGTGGAAAAAACACTTTTCGCACTTGTGTTAGTGTTGAAAAACCACTTTTCGCACTTGTGTTAGTGTTGAAAAACCACTTTTCGCACTTGTGTTAGTGTTGGAAAAACCACTTTTCGCACTTGTGTTAGTGTTGAAAAACCACATTTCGCACTTGTGTTAGTGTTGAAAAACCACTTTTCGCACTTGTGTTGGTGCAGGAAACCACTTTTGCACTTGTATTAGTGTGGAAAAAAACACTTTTCGCACTTGTGTTAGTGTTGAAAAACCACTTTTCGCACTTGTGTTAGTGTTGAAAAACCACTTTTCGCACTTGTGTTAGTGTTGAGAAACCACTTATCGCACTTGTGTTGGTGCAGGAAACCACTTTTGCACTTGTATTAGTGTGTAAAAAACACTTTTTGCACTTGTATTAGTGTGGAAAAAACACTTCGCACTTGTGTTAGTGTTGAAAAACCACTTTTCGCACTTGTGTTAGTGTTGAAAAACCACTTTTCGCACTTGTGTTAGTGTTGAAAACCACTTTTCGCACTTGTGTTAGTGTTGAAAAACCACTTTTCGCACTTGTGTTGGTGCAGGAAACCACTTTTGCACTTGTATTAGTGTGGAAAAAAACACTTTTTGCACTTGTGATAGTGTTGAAAAACCACTTTTTGCACTTGTGTTAGTGTTGAAAAACCACATTTCGCACTTGTGTTAGTGTTGAAAAACCACGTTTCGCACT
>NW_027619845.1:0-28806 GCF_964187855.1 Myxine glutinosa
ACTTTTCGCACTTGTGTTAGTGTTGAAAAACCACTTTTCGCACTTGTGTTGGTGCAGGAAACCACTTTTGCACTTGTATTAGTGTGGAAAAACCACTTTTCGCACTTGTGTTAGTGTTGAAAAACCACTTTTCGCACTTGTGGTTAGTGTTTGAAAAACCACTTTTCCGCACTTGTGTTAGTGTTGAAAAAACCACTTTTCGCACTTGTGTTGGTGCAGGAAACCACTTTTGCACTTGTATTAGTGTGGAAACAACACTTTTCGCACTTGTGTTAGTGTTGAAAAACCACTTTTTCACACTTGTGTTAGTTTTGAAAAACCACTTTTCGCACTTGTGTTGGTGCAGGAAACCACTTTTGCACTTGTATTAGTGTGGAAAAACCACTTTTCGCACTTGTGTTAGTGTTGAAAAACCACTTTTCGCACTTGTGTTAGTGTTGAAAAACCACTTTTCGCACTTGTGTTAGTGTTGAAAAACCACTTTTCGCACTTGTGTTGGTGCAGGAAACCACTTTTGCACTTGTATTAGTGTGGAAAAAACACTTTTCGCACTTGTGAGTAGTGTTGAAAAACCACTTTTTGCACTTGTGGTTAGTGTTGAAAAACCACTTTTCGCACTTGTGTTGGTGCAGGAAACCACTTTTGCACTTGTATCAGTGTGGAAAAAACACTTTTTGCACTTGTGATATGTGTTGAAAAACCACTTTTCGCACTTGTGTTAGTGGTTGAAAAACCACTTTTCGCACTTGGTGTTGTGCAGGAAACCACTTTTGCACTTGTATTAGTGTGGAAAAACCACTTTTCGCACTTGTGTTAGTGTTGAAAAACCACTTTTCGCACTTGTGTTAGTGTTGAAAAACCACTTTTCGCACTTGTGTTGGTGCAGGAAACCACTTTTACACTTGTATTAGTGTGGAAAAAACCACTTTTCCGCACTTGTGTTAGTATTGAAAAACCACTTTTCGCACTTGTGTTAGTGTTGAAAAACCACTTTTCACACTTGTGTTAGTGTTGAAAAACCACTTTTCGCACTTGTGTTGGTGCAGGAAACCACTTTTGCACCTGTATTAGTGTGGAAAAAACACTTTTCGCACTTGTGTTAGTGTTGAAAAACCACTTTTGGCACTTGTGTTAGTGTTGAAAAACCACTTTTCGCACTTGTGTTGGTGCAGGAAACCACTTTTGCACTTGTATTAGTGTGGAAAAAACACTTTTTGCACTGTGGTAGTGTTGAAAAACCATTTTTCGCACTTGTGTTAGTGTTGAAAACCACTTTTCGCACTTGTGTTGGTGCAGGAAACCACTTTTGCACTTGTATTAGTATGGAAAAAAACACTTTTTGCACCTTGTGATAGTTGTTGAAAAACCACTTTTCACACTTGTGTTAGTGTTGAAAAACCACTTTTCGCACTTGTGTTGGTGCAGGAAACCACTTTTGCACTTGTATTAGTGTGGAAAAAACACTTTTCGCACTTGTGTTAATGTTGAAAAACCACTTTTCGCACTTGTGTTAGTGTTGAAAAACCACTTTTCGCACTTGTGTTGGTGCAGGAAACCACTTTTGCACTTGTATTAGCGGTGGGAATAAACACTTTTTTGCACTTGCGATAGTGTTGAAAAACCACTTTTCACACTTGTGTTAGTGTTGAAAACCACTTTTCGCACTTGTGTTAGTGTTGAAAAACCACTTTTCGCACTTGTGTTGGTGCAGGAAACCACTTTTGCACTTGTATTAGTGTGGAAAAAACACTTTTTGCACTTGTGATAGTGTTGAAAATCCACTTTTCGCACTTGTGTTAGTGTTGAGAAAACCACTTTTCGCACTTGTGTTGGTGCAGGAAACCACTTTTGCACTTGTATTAGTGTGGAAAAACCACTTTTCGCACTTGTGTTAGTGTTGAAAAACCACTTTTCGCACTTGTGTTAGTGTTGAAAAACCACTTTTCGCACTTGTGTTGGTGCAGAGGAAACCACTTTTGCACTTGTATTAGCGTGGAAAAAACACTTTTTGCACTTGTGATAGTGTTGAAAAACCACTTTTCACACTTGTGTGTAGTGTTGAAAAACCACTTTTCGCACTTGTGTTAGTGTTGAAAAACCACTTTTCGCACTTGTGTTCGTGTTGAAAAACCACTTTTCGCAATTGTGTTAATGTTGAAAAACCACTTTTCGCACTTGTGTTAGTGTTGAAAAACCACTTTTCGCACTTGTGTTGGGTGCAGGAAACCACTTTTGCACTTGTATTAGTGTGGAAAAACACTTTTCGCACTTGTGTTAGTGTTGAAAAAACCACTTTTTGCACTTGTGTTAGTGTTGAAAAACCACTTTTCGCACTTGTGTTGGTGCAGGAAACCACTTTTGCACTTGTATTAGTGTGGAAAAAACCACTTTTCGCACTTGTGTTAGTGTTGAAAAACCACTTTTCGCACTTGTGTTAGTGTTGAAAAACCACTTTTCGCACTTGTGTTGGTGCAGGAAACCACTTTTGCACTGTATCAGTGTGGAAAAAACACTTTTTGCACTTGTGATAGTGTTGAAAAACCACTTTTCGCACTTGTGTTAGTGTTGAAAAACCACTTTTCGCTCTTGTGTTGGTGCAGGAAACCACTTTTGCACTTGTATTAGTGTGGAAAAACCACTTTTCGCACTTGTGTTAGTGTTTGAAAAACCACTTTTCGCACTTAGTGTTAGTGTTGAAAAACCACCTTTTCGCACTTGTGTTGGTGCAGGAAACCACTTTTACACTTGTATTAGTGTGGAAAACCACTTTTCGCACTTGTGTTAGTATTGAAAAACCACTTTTCGCACTTGTGTTAGTGTTGAAAAACCACTTTTCACACTTGTGTTAGTGTTGAAAAACCACTTTTCGCACTTGTGTTGGTGCAGAAACCACTTTTGCACCTGTATTAGTGTGGAAAAAACACTTTTCGCACTTGTGTTAGTGTTGAAAAACCACTTTTGGCACTTGTGTTAGTGTTGAAAAACCACTTTTCGCACTTGTGTTGGTGCAGGAAACCACTTTTGCACTTGTATTAGTGTGGAAAAAACACTTTTTGCACTTGTGATAGTGTTGAAAAACCACTTTTCGCACTTGTGTTAGTGTTGAAAAACCACTTTTCGCACTTGTGTTGGTGCAGGAAACCACTTTTGCACTTGTATTAGTGTGGAAAAAACACTTTTTGCACTTGTGATAGTGTTGAAAAACCACTTTTCGCATTTGTGTTAGTGTTGAAAAACCACTTTTCGCACTTGTGTTGGTGCAGGAAACCACTTTTGCACTTGTATTAGTGTGGAAAAACCACTTTTCGCACTTGTGTTAGTGTTTGAAAAACCACTTTTCGCACTTGTGTTAGTGTTGAAAAACCACTTTTCGCACTTGTGTTAGTGTTGAAAAACCACTTTTCGCACTCGTGTTGGTGCAGGAAACCACTTTTGCACTTGTATTAGTGTGGGAAAAAACACTTTTCGCACTTGTGTTGTTGTTGAAAAACCACTTTTCGCACTTGTGTTAGTGTTGAAAAACCACTTTTCGCACTTGTGTTGGTGCAGGAAACCACTTTTGCACTTGTATTAGTATGGAAAAAACACTTTTTGCACTTGTGATAGTGTTGAAAACCACTTTTCGCACTTGTGTTAGTGTTGAAAATCCACTTTTCGCACTTGTAGTGGTGCAGGAAACCACTTTTGCACTTGTATTAGTGTGGAAAAACCACTTTTCGCACTTGTGTTAGTGTTGAAAAACAACTTCTCGCACTTGTATTAGTGTTGAAAAACCACTTTTTGCACTTGTGTTGGTGCAGGAAACCACTTTTGCACTTGTATTAGCGTGGAAAAAACACTTTTTGCACTTGTGATAGTGTTGAAAAACCACTTTTCACACTTGTGTTAGTGTTGAAAAACCACTTTTCGCACTTGTGTTAGTGTTGAAAAACCACTTTTCGCACTTGTGTTGGTGCAGGAAACCACTTTTGCACTTGTATTAGTGTGGAAAAAACACTTTTTGCACTTGTGATAGTGTTGAAAATCCACTTTTCGCACTTGTGTTAGTGTTGAAAAACCACTTTTCGCACTTGTGTTGGTGCAGGCAACCACTTTTGCACTTGTATTAGTGTGGAAAAAACACTTTTTGCACTTGTGATAGTGTTGAAAATACACTTTTCACACTTGTGTTAGTGTTGAAAAACCACTTTTCGCACTTGTGTTAGTGTTGAAAAACCACTTTTCGCACTTGTGTTGGTGCAGGAAACCACTTTTGCACTTGTATTAGTGTGGAAAAACCACTTTTCGCACTTTTGTTAGTGTTGAAAAACCACTTTTCGCACTTGTGTTAGTGTTGAAAAACCACTTTTCGCACTTGTGTTAGTGTTGAAAAACCACTTTTCACACATGTGTTGGTGCAGGAAACCACTTTTGCACTTGTATTAGTGTGGAAAAAACACTTTTTGCACTTGTGATAGTGTTGAAAAACCACTTTTCGTATTTGTGTTAGTGTTGAAAAACCACTTTTCGCACTTGTGTTGGTGCAGGAAACCACTTTTGCACTTGTATTAGTGTGGAAAAACCACTTTTCGCACTTGTGTTAGTGTTTGAAAAACCACTTTTCGCACTTGTGTTAGTGTTGAAAAACCACTTTTCGCACTTGTGTTAGTGTTGAAAAACCACTTTTCGCACTCGTGTTGGTGCAGGAAACCACTTTTGCACTTGTATTAGTGTGGAAAAAACACTTTTCGCACTTGTGTTGTTGTTGAAAAACCACTTTTCGCACTTGTGTTAGTGTTGAAAAACCACTTTTCGCACTTGTGTTGGTGCAGGAAACCACTTTTGCACTTGTATTAGTATGGAAAAAACACTTTTTGCACTTGTGATAGTGTTGAAAAACCACTTTTCGCACTTGTGTTAGTGTTGAAAATCCACTTTTCGCACTTGTAGTGGTGCAGGAAACCACTTTTGCACTTGTATTAGTGTGGAAAAACCACTTTTCGCACTTGTGTTAGTGTTGAAAAACCACTTCTCGCACTTGTATTAGTGTTGAAAAACCACTTTTTGCACTTGTGTTGGTGCAGGAAACCACTTTTGCACTTGTATTAGCGTGGAAAAAACACTTTTTGCACTTGTGATAGTGTTGAAAAACCACTTTTCACACTTGTGTTAGTGTTGAAAAACCACTTTTCGCACTTGTGTTAGTGTTGAAAAACCACTTTTCGCACTTGTGTTGGTGCAGGAAACCACTTTTGCACTTGTATTAGTGTGGAAAAAACACTTTTTGCACTTGTGATAGTGTTGAAAATCCACTTTTCGCACTTGTGTTAGTGTTGAAAAACCACTTTTCGCACTTGTGTTGGTGCAGGCAACCACTTTTGCACTTGTATTAGTGTGGAAAAAACACTTTTTGCACTTGTGATACTGTTGAAAATACACTTTTCGCACTTGTGTTAGTGTTGAAAAACCACTTTTCGCACTTGTGTTAGTGTTGAAAAACCACTTTTCGCACTTGTGTTGGTGCAGGAAACCACTTTTGCACTTGTATTAGTGTGGAAAAACCACTTTTCGCACTTTTGTTAGTGTTGAAAAACCACTTTTCGCACTTGTGTTAGTGTTGAAAAACCACTTTTCGCACTTGTGTTAGTGTTGAAAAACCACTTTTCGCACTTGTGTTAGTGTTGAAAAACCACTTTTCGCATTTGTGTTAATGTTGAAAAACCACTTTTCGCACTTGTGTTGGTGCAGGAAACCACTTTTGCACTTGTATTATTGTGGAAAAACCACTTTTCGCACTTGTGTTAGTGTTGAAAAAAAACACTTTTCGCACTTGTGTTAGTGTTGAAAAACCACTTTTCGCACTTGTGTTAGTGTTGAAAAACCACTTTTCGCACTTGTGTTGGTGCAGGAAACCACTTTTGCACTTGTATTAGTGTGGAAAAACCACTTTTCGCACTTTTGTTAGTGTTGAAAAACCACTTTTCGCACTTGTGTTAGTGTTGAAAAACCACTTTTCGCACTTGTGTTAGTGTTGAAAAACCACTTTTCGCACTTGTGTTGGTGCAGGAAACCACTTTTGCACTTGTATTAGTGTGGAAAAAACACTTTTCGCACTTGTGTTCGTGTTGAAAAACCACTTTTCGCACTTGTGTTAGTGTTGAAAAACAACTTTTCACACTTGTGTTGGTGCAGGAAACCACTTTTGCACTTGTATTAGTATGGAAAAAACACTTTTTGCACTTGTGATAGTGTTGAAAAACCACTTTTCGCACTTGTGTTAGTGTTGAAAAACCACTTTTCGCACTTGTGTTGGTGCAGGAAACCACTTTTGCACTTGTATTAGTGTGGAAATCCACTTTTCGCACTTGTGTTAGTGTTGAAAAACCACTTTTCGCACTTGTGTTGGTGCAGGAAACCACTTTTGCACTTGTATTATTGTGGAAAAACCACTTTTCGCACTTGTGTTAGTGTTGAAAAAAACCACTTTTCGCACTTGTGTTAGTGTTGAAAAACCACTTTTCGCACTTGTGTTAGTGTTGAAAAACCACTTTTCGCACTTGTGTTGGTGCAGGAAACCACTTTTGCACTTGTATTAGTGTGGAAAAAACACTTTTTGCACTTGTGATAGTGTTGAAAAACCACTTTTCGTATTTGTGTTAGTGTTGAAAAACCACTTTTCGCACTTGTGTTGGTGCAGGAAACCACTTTTGCACTTGTATTAGTGTGGAAAAACCACTTTTCGCACTTGTGTTAGTGTTTGAAAAACCACTTTTCGCACTTGTGTTAGTGTTGAAAAACCACTTTTCGCACTTGTGTTAGTGTTGAAAAACCACTTTTCGCACTCGTGTTGGTGCAGGAAACCACTTTTGCACTTGTATTAGTGTGGAAAAAACACTTTTCGCACTTGTGTTGTTGTTGAAAAACCACTTTTCGCACTTGTGTTAGTGTTGAAAAACCACTTTTCGCACTTGTGTTGGTGCAGGAAACCACTTTTGCACTTGTATTAGTTTGGAAAAAACACTTTTTGCACTTGTGATAGTGTTGAAAAACCACTTTTCGCACTTGTGTTAGTGTTGAAAATCCACTTTTCGCACTTGTAGTGGTGCAGGAAACCACTTTTGCACTTGTATTAGTGTGGAAAAACCACTTTTCGCACTTGTGTTAGTGTTGAAAAACCACTTCTCGCACTTGTATTAGTGTTGAAAAACCACTTTTTGCACTTGTGTTGGTGCAGGAAACCACTTTTGCACTTGTATTAGCGTGGAAAAAACACTTTTTGCACTTGTGATAGTGTTGAAAAACCACTTTTCACACTTGTGTTAGTGTTGAAAAACCACTTTTCGCACTTGTGTTAGTGTTGAAAAACCACTTTTCGCACTTGTGTTGGTGCAGGAAACCACTTTTGCACTTGTATTAGTGTGGAAAAAACACTTTTTGCACTTGTGATAGTGTTGAAAATCCACTTTTCGCACTTGTGTTAGTGTTGAAAAACCACTTTTCGCACTTGTGTTGGTGCAGGCAACCACTTTTGCACTTGTATTAGTGTGGAAAAAACACTTTTTGCACTTGTGATAGTGTTGAAAATACACTTTTCGCACTTGTGTTAGTGTTGAAAAACCACTTTTCGCACTTGTGTTAGTGTTGAAAAACCACTTTTCGCACTTGTGTTGGTGCAGGAAACCACTTTTGCACTTGTATTAGTGTGGAAAAACCACTTTTCGCACTTTTGTTAGTGTTGAAAAACCACTTTTCGCACTTGTGTTAGTGTTGAAAAACCACTTTTCGCACTTGTGTTAGTGTTGAAAAACCACTTTTCGCACTTGTGTTAGTGTTGAAAAACCACTTTTCGCATTTGTGTTAATGTTGAAAAACCACTTTTCGCACTTGTGTTGGTGCAGGAAACCACTTTTGCACTTGTATTATTGTGGAAAAACCACTTTTCGCACTTGTGTTAGTGTTGAAAAAAAACACTTTTCGCACTTGTGTTAGTGTTGAAAAACCACTTTTCGCACTTGTGTTAGTGTTGAAAAACCACTTTTCGCACTTGTGTTGGTGCAGGAAACCACTTTTGCACTTGTATTAGTGTGGAAAAACCACTTTTCGCACTTTTGTTAGTGTTGAAAAACCACTTTTCGCACTTGTGTTAGTGTTGAAAAACCACTTTTCGCACTTGTGTTAGTGTTGAAAAACCACTTTTCGCACTTGTGTTGGTGCAGGAAACCACTTTTGCACTTGTATTAGTGTGGAAAAAACACTTTTCGCACTTGTGTTCGTGTTGAAAAACCACTTTTCGCACTTGTGTTAGTGTTGAAAAACAACTTTTCACACTTGTGTTGGTGCAGGAAACCACTTTTGCACTTGTATTAGTATGGAAAAAACACTTTTTGCACTTGTGATAGTGTTGAAAAACCACTTTTCGCACTTGTGTTAGTGTTGAAAAACCACTTTTCGCACTTGTGTTGGTGCAGGAAACCACTTTTGCACTTGTATTAGTGTGGAAATCCACTTTTCGCACTTGTGTTAGTGTTGAAAAACCACTTTTCGCACTTGTGTTGGTGCAGGAAACCACTTTTGCACTTGTATTATTGTGGAAAAACCACTTTTCGCACTTGTGTTAGTGTTGAAAAAAACCACTTTTCGCACTTGTGTTAGTGTTGAAAAACCACTTTTCGCACTTGTGTTAGTGTTGAAAAACCACTTTTCGCACTTGTGTTGGTGCAGGAAACCACTTTTGCACTTGTATTAGTGTGGAAAAACCACTTTTCGCACTTTTGTTAGTGTTGAAAAACCACTTTTCGCACTTGTGTTAGTGTTGAAAAACCACTTTTCGCACTTGTGTTAGTGTTGAAAAACCACTTTTCGCACTTGTGTTGGTGCAGGAAACCACTTTTGCACTTGTATTAGTGTGGAAAAAACACTTTTCGCACTTGTGTTCGTGTTGAAAAACCACTTTTCGCACTTGTGTTAGTGTTGAAAAACAACTTTTCACACTTGTGTTGGTGCAGGAAACCACTTTTGCACTTGTATTAGTATGGAAAAAACACTTTTTGCACTTGTGATAGTGTTGAAAAACCACTTTTCGCACTTGTGTTAGTGTTGAAAAACCACTTTTCGCACTTGTGTTGGTGCAGGAAACCACTTTTGCACTTGTATTAGTGTGGAAAAACCACTTTTCGCACTTGTGTTAGTGTTGAAAAACCACTTTTCGCACTTGTGTTAGTGTTGAAAAACCACTTTTCGCACTTGTGTTGGTGCAGGAAACCACTTTTGCACTTGTATTAGCATGGAAAAAACACTTTTTGCACTTGTGATAGTGTTGAAAAACCACTTTTCACACTTGTGTTAGTGTTGAAAAACCACTTTTCGCACTTGTGTTAGTGTTGAAAAACCACTTTTTGCACTTGTGTTGGTGCAGGAAACCACTTTTGCACTTGTATTAGTGTGGAAAAAACACTTTTTGCACTTGTGATAGTGTTGAAAATCCACTTTTCGCACTTGTGTTAGCGTTGAAAAACCACTTTTCGCACTTGTGTTGGTGCAGGACACCACTTTTGCACTTGTATTAGTGTGGAAAAAACACCTTTTGAACTTGTGATAGTGTTGAAAATCCACTTTTCGCACTTGTGTTAGTGTTGAAAAACCACTTTTCGCACTTGTGTTGGTGCAGGAAACCACTTTTTCACTTGTATTAGTGTGGAAAAACCACTTTTCGCACTTGTGTTAGTGTTGAAAAACCACTTTTCGCACTTGTGTTAGTGTTGAAAAACCACTTCTCGCACTTGTGTTGGTGCAGGAAACCACTTTTGCACTTGTATTAGTTTGGAAAAAACACTTTTTGCACTTGTGATGGTGTTGAAAAACCACTTTTCGCACTTGTGTTAGTGTTGAAAAACCACTTTTCGCACTTGTGTTAGTGTTGAAAAACCACTTTTCGCACTTGTGTTGGTGCAGGAAACCACTTTTGCACTTGTATTAGTGTGGAAAAACCACTTTTCGCACTTGTGTTAGTGTTGAAAAACCACTTTTCGCACTTGTGTTAGTGTTGAAAAACCACTTTTCGCACTTGTGTTAGTGTTGAAAAACCACTTTTCGCACTTGTGTTAGTGTTGAAAAACCACTTTTCGCACTTGTGTTGGTGCAGGAAACCACTTTTGCACTTGTATTAGTGTGGAAAAAGCACTTTTCGCACTTTTGTTAGTGTTGAAAAACCACTTTTCGCACTTGTGTTAGTGTTGAAAAACCACTTTTCGCACTTGTGTTAGTGTTGAAAAACCACTTTTCGCACTTGTGTTGGTGCAGGAAACCACTTTTGCACTTGTATTAGTGTGGAAAAACCACTTTTCGCACTTGTGTTAGTGTTGAAAAACCACTTTTCGCACTTGTGTTAGTGTTGAAAAACCACCTCTCGCACTTGTGTTGGTGCAGGAAACCACTTTTGCACTTGTATTAGTTTGGAAAAAACACTTTTTGCACTTGTGATGGTGTTGAAAAACCACTTTTCGCACTTGTGTTAGTGTTGAAAAACCACTTTTCGCACTTGTGTTAGTGTTGAAAAACCACTTTTCGCACTTGTGTTGGTGCAGGAAACCACTTTTGCACTTGTATTAGTGTGGAAAAACCACTTTTCGCACTTGTGTTAGTGTTGAAAAACCACTTTTCGCACTTGTGTTAGTGTTGAAAAACCACTTTTCGCACTTGTGTTAGTGTTGAAAAACCACTTTTCGCACTTGTGTTGGTGCAGGAAACCACTTTTGCACTTGTATTAGTGTGGAAAAAACACTTTTCGCACTTGTGTTAGTGTTGAAAAACCACTTTTCACACTTGTGTTAGTGTTGAAAAACCACTTTTCGCACTTGTGTTGGTGCAGCAAACCACTTTTGCACTTGTATTAGTGTGGAAAAACCACTTTTCGCACTTGTGTTAGTGTTGAAAAACCACTTTTCGCACTTGTGTTAGTGTTGAAAAACCACTTTTCGCACTTGTGTTAGTGTTGAAAAACCACTTTTCGCACTTGTGTTGGTGCAGGAAACCACTTTTGCACTTGTATTAGTGTGGAAAAAACACTTTTCGCACTTGTGTTAGTGTTGAAAAACCACTTTTTGCACTTGTGTTAGTGTTGAAAAACCACTTTTCGCACTTGTGTTGGTGCAGGAAACCACTTTTGCACTTGTATCAGTGTGGAAAAAACACTTTTTGCACTTGTGATAGTGTTGAAAAACCACTTTTCGCACTTGTGTTAGTGTTGAAAAACCACTTTTCGCACTTGTGTTGGTGAAGGAAACCACTTTTGCACTTGTATTAGTGTGGAAAAACCACTTTTCGCACTTGTGTTAGTGTTGAAAAACCACTTTTCGCACTTGTGTTAGTGTTGAAAAACCACTTTTCGCACTTGTGTTGGTGCAGGAAACCACTTTTACACTTGTATTAGTGTGGAAAAACCACTTTTCGCACTTGTGTTAGTATTGAAAAACCACTTTTCGCACTTGTGTTAGTGTTGAAAAACCACTTTTCACACTTGTGTTAGTGTTGAAAAACCACTTTTCGCACTTGTGTTGGTGCAGGAAACCACTTTTGCACCGGTATTAGTGTGGAAAAAACACTTTTCGCACTTGTGTTAGTGTTGAAAAACCACTTTTGGCACTTGTGTTAGTGTTGAAAAACCACTTTTCGCACTTGTGTTGGTGCAGGAAACCACTTTTGCACTTGTATTAGTGTGGAAAAAACACTTTTTGCACTTGTGATAGTGTTGAAAAACCACTTTTCGCACTTGTGTTAGTGTTGAAAAACCACTTTTCGCACTTGTGTTGGTGCAGGAAACCACTTTTGCACTTGTATTAGTATGGAAAAAACACTTTTTGCACTTGTGATAGTGTTGAAAAACCACTTTTCGCACTTGTGTTAGTGTTGAAAAACCACTTTTCGCACTTGTGTTAGTGTTGAAAAACCACTTTTCGCACTTGTGTTAGTGTTGAAAAACCACTTTTCGCACTTGTGTTGGTGCAGGAAACCACTTTTGCACTTGTATTAGTGTGGAAAAAACACTTTTCGCACTTGTGTTAGTGTTGAAAAACCACTTTTTGCACTTGTGTTAGTGTTGAAAAACCACTTTTCGCACTTGTGTTGGTGCAGGAAACCACTTTTGCACTTGTATCAGTGTGGAAAAAACACTTTTTGCACTTGTGATAGTGTTGAAAAACCACTTTTCGCACTTGTGTTAGTGTTGAAAAACCACTTTTCGCACTTGTGTTGGTGCAGGAAACCACTTTTGCACTTGTATTAGTGTGGAAAAACCACTTTTCGCACTTGTGTTAGTGTTGAAAAACCACTTTTCGCACTTGTGTTAGTGTTGAAAAACCACTTTTCGCACTTGTGTTGGTGCAGGAAACCACTTTTACACTTGTATTAGTGTGGAAAACCACTTTTCGCACTTGTGTTAGTATTGAAAAACCACTTTTCGCACTTGTGTTAGTGTTGAAAAACCACTTTTCACACTTGTGTTAGTGTTGAAAAACCACTTTTCGCACTTGTGTTGGTGCAGGAAACCACTTTTGCACCTGTATTAGTGTGGAAAAAACACTTTTCGCACTTGTGTTAGTGTTGAAAAACCACTTTTGGCACTTGTGTTAGTGTTGAAAAACCACTTTTCGCACTTGTGTTGGTGCAGGAAACCACTTTTGCACTTGTATTAGTGTGGGAAAAACACTTTTTGCACTTGTGATAGTGTTGAAAAACCACTTTTCGCACTTGTGTTAGTGTTGAAAAACCACTTTTCGCACTTGTGTTGGTGCAGGAAACCACTTTTGCACTTGTATTAGTATGGAAAAAACACTTTTTGCACTTGTGATAGTGTTGAAAAACCACTTTTCGCACTTGTGTTAGTGTTGAAAAACCACTTTTCGCACTTGTGTTGGTGCAGGAAACCACTTTTGCACTTGTATTAGTGTGGAAAAACCACTTTTCGCACTTGTGTTAATGTTGAAAAACCACTTTTCGCACTTGTGTTAGTGTTGAAAAACCACTTTTCGCACTTGTGTTGGTGCAGGAAACCACTTTTGCACTTGTATTAGCGTGGAAAAACACTTTTTGCACTTGCGATAGTGTTGAAAAACCACTTTTCACACTTGTGTTAGTGTTGAAAAACCACTTTTCGCACTTGTGTTAGTGTTGAAAAACCACTTTTCGCACTTGTGTTGGTGCAGGAAACCACTTTTGCACTTGTATTAGTGTGGAAAAAACACTTTTTGCACTTGTGATAGTGTTGAAAATCCACTTTTCGCACTTGTGTTAGTGTTGAAAAACCACTTTTTGCACTTGTGTTGGTGCAGGAAACCACTTTTGCACTTGTATTAGTGTGGAAAAACCACTTTTCGCACTTGTGTTAGTGTTGAAAAACCACTTTTCGCACTTGTGTTAGTGTTGAAAAACCACTTTTCGCACTTGTGTTGGTGCAGGAAACCACTTTTGCACTTGTATTAGCGTGGAAAAAACACTTTTTGCACTTGTGATAGTGTTGAAAAACCACTTTTCACACTTGTGTTAGTGTTGAAAAACCACTTTTCGCACTTGTGTTAGTGTTGAAAAACCACTTTTCGCACTTGTGTTCGTGTTGAAAAACCACTTTTCGCAATTGTGTTAATGTTGAAAAACCACTTTTCGCACTTGTGTTAGTGTTGAAAAACCACTTTTCGCACTTGTGTTGGTGCAGGAAACCACTTTTGCACTTGTATTAGTGTGGAAAAAACACTTTTCGCACTTGTGTTAGTGTTGAAAAACCACTTTTTGCACTTGTGTTAGTGTTGAAAAACCACTTTTCGCACTTGTGTTGGTGCAGGAAACCACTTTTGCACTTGTATTAGTGTGGAAAAAACCACTTTTCGCACTTGTGTTAGTGTTGAAAAACCACTTTTCGCACTTGTGTTAGTGTTGAAAAACCACTTTTCGCACTTGTGTTGGTGCAGGAAACCACTTTTGCACTTGTATCAGTGTGGAAAAAACACTTTTTGCACTTGTGATAGTGTTGAAAAACCACTTTTCGCACTTGTGTTAGTGTTGAAAAACCACTTTTCGCACTTGTGTTGGTGCAGGAAACCACTTTTGCACTTGTATTAGTGTGGAAAAAACACTTTTCGCACTTGTGTTAGTGTTGAAAAACCACTTTTCGCACTTGTGTTAGTGTTGAAAAACCACTTTGCGCACTTGTGTTGGTGCAGGAAACCACGTTTACACTTGTATTAGTGTGGAAAAACCACTTTTCGCACTTGTGTTAGTATTGAAAAACCACTTTTCGCACTTGTGTTAGTGTTGAAAAACCACTTTTCACACTTGTGTTAGTGTTGAAAAACCACTTTTCGCACTTGTGTTGGTGCAGGAAACCACTTTTGCACCTGTATTAGTGTGGAAAAAACACTTTTCGCACTTGTGTTAGTGTTGAAAAAACACTTTTGGCACTTGTGTTAGTGTTGAAAAACCACTTTTCGCACTTGTGTTGGTGCAGGAAACCACTTTTGCACTTGTATTAGTGTGGAAAAAACACTTTTTGCACTTGTGATAGTGTTGAAAAACCACTTTTCGCACTTGTGTTAGTGTTGAAAAACCACTTTTCGCACTTGTGTTGGTGCAGGAAACCACTTTTGCACTTGTATTAGTGTGGAAAAACCACTTTTCGCACTTGTGTTAGTGTTGAAAAACCACTTTTCGCACTTGTGTTAGTGTTGAAAAACCACTTTTCGCACTTGTGTTGGTGCAGGAAACCACTTTTGCACTTGTATTAGCGTGGAAAAAACACTTTTTGCACTTGTGATAGTGTTGAAAAACCACTTTTCACACTTGTGTTAGTGTTGAAAAACCACTTTTCGCACTTGTGTTAGTGTTGAAAACCACTTTTCGCACTTGTGTTCGTGTTGAAAAACCACTTTTCGCAATTGTGTTAATGTTGAAAAACCACTTTTCGCACTTGTGTTAGTGTTGAAAAACCACTTTTCGCACTTGTGTTGGTGCAGGAAACCACTTTTGCACTTGTATTAGTGTGGAAAAAACACTTTTCGCACTTGTGTTAGTGTTGAAAAACCACTTTTTGCACTTGTGTTAGTGTTGAAAAACCACTTTTCGCACTTGTGTTGGTGCAGGAAACCACTTTTGCACTTGTATTAGTGTGGAAAAAACCACTTTTCGCACTTGTGTTAGTGTTGAAAAACCACTTTTCGCACTTGTGTTAGTGTTGAAAAACCACTTTTCGCACTTGTGTTGGTGCAGGAAACCACTTTTGCACTTGTATCAGTGTGGAAAAAACACTTTTTGCACTTGTGATAGTGTTGAAAAACCACTTTTCGCACTTGTGTTAGTGTTGAAAAACCACTTTTCGCACTTGTGTTGGTGCAGGAAACCACTTTTGCACTTGTATTAGTGTGGGAAAACCACTTTTCGCACTTGTGTTAGTGTTGAAAAACCACTTTTCGCACTTGTGTTAGTGTTGAAAAACCACTTTTCGCACTTGTGTTGGTGCAGGAAACCACTTTTACACTTGTATTAGTGTGGAAAAACCACTTTTCGCACTTGTGTTAGTATTGAAAAACCACTTTTCGCACTTGTGTTAGTGTTGAAAAACCACTTTTCACACTTGTGTTAGTGTTGAAAAACCACTTTTCGCACTTGTGTTGGTGCAGGAAACCACTTTTGCACCTGTATTAGTGTGGAAAAAACACTTTTCGCACTTGTGTTAGTGTTGAAAAACCACTTTTGGCACTTGTGTTAGTGTTGAAAAACCACTTTTCGCACTTGTGTTGGTGCAGGAAACCACTTTTGCACTTGTATTAGTGTGGAAAAAACACTTTTTGCACTTGTGATAGTGTTGAAAAACCACTTTTCGCACTTGTGTTAGTGTTGAAAAACCACTTTTCGCACTTGTGTTGGTGCAGTAAACCACTTTTGCACTTGTATTAGTATGGAAAAAACACTTTTTGCACTTGTGATAGTGTTGAAAAACCACTTTTCACACTTGTGTTAGTGTTGAAAAACCACTTTTCGCACTTGTGTTGGTGCAGGAAACCACTTTTGCACTTGTATTAGTGTGGAAAAACCACTTTTCGCACTTGTGTTAATGTTGAAAAACCACTTTTCGCACTTGTGTTAGTGTTGAAAAACCACTTTTCGCACTTGTGTTGGTGCAGGAAACCACTTTTGCACTTGTATTAGCGTGGAAAAACACTTTTTGCACTTGCGATAGTGTTGAAAAACCACTTTTCGCACTTGTGTTAGTGTTGAAAAACCACTTTTCGCACTTGTGTTAGTGTTGAAAAACCACTTTTCGCACTTGTGTTGGTGCAGGAAACCACTTTTGCACTTGTATTAGTGTGGAAAAAACACTTTTCGCACTTGTGTTAGTGTTGAAAAACCACTTTTCGCACTTGTGTTAGTGTTGAAAAACCACTTTGCGCACTTGTGTTGGTGCAGGAAACCACGTTTACACTTGTATTAGTGTGGAAAAACCACTTTTCGCACTTGTGTTAGTATTGAAAAACCACTTTTCGCACTTGTGTTAGTGTTGAAAAACCACTTTTCACACTTGTGTTAGTGTTGAAAAACCACTTTTCGCACTTGTGTTGGTGCAGGAAACCACTTTTGCACCTGTATTAGTGTGGAAAAAACACTTTTCGCACTTGTGTTAGTGTTGAAAAAACACTTTTGGCACTTGTGTTAGTGTTGAAAAACCACTTTTCGCACTTGTGTTGGTGCAGGAAACCACTTTTGCACTTGTATTAGTGTGGAAAAAACACTTTTTGCACTTGTGATAGTGTTGAAAAACCACTTTTCGCACTTGTGTTAGTGTTGAAAAACCACTTTTCGCACTTGTGTTGGTGCAGGAAACCACTTTTGCACTTGTATTAGTGTGGAAAAACCACTTTTCGCACTTGTGTTAGTGTTGAAAAACCACTTTTCGCACTTGTGTTAGTGTTGAAAAACCACTTTTCGCACTTGTGTTGGTGCAGGAAACCACTTTTGCACTTGTATTAGCGTGGAAAAAACACTTTTTGCACTTGTGATAGTGTTGAAAAACCACTTTTCACACTTGTGTTAGTGTTGAAAAACCACTTTTCGCACTTGTGTTAGTGTTGAAAACCACTTTTCGCACTTGTGTTCGTGTTGAAAAACCACTTTTCGCAATTGTGTTAATGTTGAAAAACCACTTTTCGCACTTGTGTTAGTGTTGAAAAACCACTTTTCGCACTTGTGTTGGTGCAGGAAACCACTTTTGCACTTGTATTAGTGTGGAAAAAACACTTTTCGCACTTGTGTTAGTGTTGAAAAACCACTTTTTGCACTTGTGTTAGTGTTGAAAAACCACTTTTCGCACTTGTGTTGGTGCAGGAAACCACTTTTGCACTTGTATTAGTGTGGAAAAAACCACTTTTCGCACTTGTGTTAGTGTTGAAAAACCACTTTTCGCACTTGTGTTAGTGTTGAAAAACCACTTTTCGCACTTGTGTTGGTGCAGGAAACCACTTTTGCACTTGTATCAGTGTGGAAAAAACACTTTTTGCACTTGTGATAGTGTTGAAAAACCACTTTTCGCACTTGTGTTAGTGTTGAAAAACCACTTTTCGCACTTGTGTTGGTGCAGGAAACCACTTTTGCACTTGTATTAGTGTGGGAAAACCACTTTTCGCACTTGTGTTAGTGTTGAAAAACCACTTTTCGCACTTGTGTTAGTGTTGAAAAACCACTTTTCGCACTTGTGTTGGTGCAGGAAACCACTTTTACACTTGTATTAGTGTGGAAAAACCACTTTTCGCACTTGTGTTAGTATTGAAAAACCACTTTTCGCACTTGTGTTAGTGTTGAAAAACCACTTTTCACACTTGTGTTAGTGTTGAAAAACCACTTTTCGCACTTGTGTTGGTGCAGGAAACCACTTTTGCACCTGTATTAGTGTGGAAAAAACACTTTTCGCACTTGTGTTAGTGTTGAAAAACCACTTTTGGCACTTGTGTTAGTGTTGAAAAACCACTTTTCGCACTTGTGTTGGTGCAGGAAACCACTTTTGCACTTGTATTAGTGTGGAAAAAACACTTTTTGCACTTGTGATAGTGTTGAAAAACCACTTTTCGCACTTGTGTTAGTGTTGAAAAACCACTTTTCGCACTTGTGTTGGTGCAGTAAACCACTTTTGCACTTGTATTAGTATGGAAAAAACACTTTTTGCACTTGTGATAGTGTTGAAAAACCACTTTTCGCACTTGTGTTAGTGTTGAAAAACCACTTTTCGCACTTGTGTTGGTGCAGGAAACCACTTTTGCACTTGTATTAGTGTGGAAAAACCACTTTTCGCACTTGTGTTAATGTTGAAAAACCACTTTTCGCACTTGTGTTAGTGTTGAAAAACCACTTTTCGCACTTGTGTTGGTGCAGGAAACCACTTTTGCACTTGTATTAGCGTGGAAAAACACTTTTTGCACTTGCGATAGTGTTGAAAAACCACTTTTCACAATTATGTTAGTGTTGAAAAACCACTTTTCGCACTTGTGTTAGTGTTGAAAAACCACTTTTCGCACTTGTGTTGGTGCAGGAAACCACTTTTGCACTTGTATTAGTGTGGAAAAAACACTTTTTGCACTTGTGATAGTGTTGAAAATCCACTTTTCGCACTTGTGTTAGTGTTGAAAAACCACTTTTCGCACTTGTGTTGGTGCAGGAAACCACTTTTGCACTTGTATTAGTGTGGAAAAACCACTTTTCGCACTTGTGTTAGTGTTGAAAAACCACTTTTCGCACTTGTGTTAGTGTTGAAAAACCACTTTTCGCACTTGTGTTGGTGCAGGAAACCACTTTTGCACTTGTATTAGCGTGGAAAAAACACTTTTTGCACTTGTGATAGTGTTGAAAAACCACTTTTCACACTTGTGTTAGTGTTGAAAAACCACTTTTCGCACTTGTGTTAGTGTTGAAAAACCACTTTTCGCACTTGTGTTCGTGTTGAAAAACCACTTTTCGCAATTGTGTTAATGTTGAAAAACCACTTTTCGCACTTGTGTTAGTGTTGAAAAACCACTTTTCGCACTTGTGTTGGTGCAGGAAACCACTTTTGCACTTGTATTCGTGTGGAAAAAACACTTTTCGCACTTGTGTTAGTGTTGAAAAACCACTTTTCGCACTTGTGTTAGTGTTGAAAAACCACTTTTCGCGCTTGTGTTGGTGCAGGAAACCACTTTTGCACTTGTATTAGTGTGGAAAAAACACTTTTTGCACTTGTGATAGTGTTGAAAAACCACTTTTCGCACTCGTGTTAGTGTTGAAAAACCACTTTTCGCACTTGTGTTGGTGCAGGAAACCACTTTTGCACTTGTATTAGTGTGGAAAAACCACTTTTCGCACTTGTGTTAGTGTTGAAAAACCACTTTTCGCACTTGTGTTAGTGTTGAAAAACCACTTTTCGCACTTGTGTTAGTGTTGAAAAACCACTTTTCGCACTTGTGTTAGTGTTGAAAAACCACTTTTCGCACTTGTGTTGGTGCAGGAAACCACTTTTGCACTTGTATTAGTGTGGAAAAAACACTTTTCGCACTTGTGTTAGTGTTGAAAAACCACTTTTCGCACTTGTGTTAGTGTTGAAAAACCACTTTTCGCACTTGTGTTGGTGCAGGAAACTACTTTTGCACTTGTATTAGTGTGGAAAAAACACTTTTTGCACTTGTGATAGTGTTGAAAAACCACTTTTCGCACTTGTGTTAGTGTTGAAAAACCACTTTTCGCACTTGTGTTGGTGCAGGAAACCACTTTTGCACTTGTATTGGTGTGGAAAAACCACTTTTCGCACTTGTGTTAGTGTTGAAAAACCACTTTTCGCACTTGTGTTAGTGTTGAAAAACCACTTTTCGCACTTGTGTTGGTGCAGGAAACCACTTTTGCATTTGTATTAGTGTGGAAAAAACACTTTTTGCACTTGTGATGGTGTTGAAAAACCACTTTTCGCACTTGTGTTAGTGTTGAAAAACCACTTTTCGCACTTGTGTTAGTGTTGAAAAACCACTTTTCGCACTTGTGTTGGTGCAGGAAACCACTTTTGCACTTGTATTAGTGTGGAAAAAACACTTTTCGCACTTGTGTTAGTGTTGAAAAACCACTTTTTGCACTTGTGTTAGTGTTGAAAAACCACTTTTCGCACTTGGGTTGGTGCAGGAAACCACTTTTGCACTTGTATTAGTGTGGCAAAACCACTTTTTGCACTTGTGTTAGTGTTGAAAAACCACTTTTCGCACTTGTGTTGGTGCAGGAAACCACTTTTGCACTTGTATTAGTGTGGAAAAAACACTTTTTGCACTTGTGATAGTGTTGAAAAACCACTTTTCGCATTTGTGTTAGTGTTGAAAAACCACTTTTCGCACTTGTGTTGGTGCAGGAAACCACTTTTGCACTTGTATTAGTGTGGAAAAACCACTTTTCGCACTTGTGTTAGTGTTTGAAAAACCACTTTTCGCACTTGTGTTGTTGTTGAAAAACCACTTTTCGCACTTGTGTTAGTGTTGAAAAACCACTTTTCGCACTTGTGTTGGTGCAGGAAACCACTTTTGCACTTGTATTAGTATGGAAAAAACACTTTTTGCACTTGTGATAGTGTTGAAAAACCACTTTTCACACTTGTGTTAGTGTTGAAAAACCACTTTTCGCACTTGTGTTAGTGTTGAAAAACCACTTTTCGCACTTGTGTTGGTGCAGGCAACCACTTTTGCACTTGTATTAGTGTGGAAAAAACACTTTTTGCACTTGTGATAGTGTTGAAAATACACTTTTCGCACTTGTGTTAGTGTTGAAAAACCACTTTTCGCACTTGTGTTAGTGTTGAAAAACCACTTTTCGCACTTGTGTTAATGTTGAAAAACCACTTTTCGTACTTGTGTTAGTGTTGAAAAACCACTTTTCGCACTTGTGTTGGTGCAGGAAACCACTTTTGCACTTGTACTAGTGTGGAAAAAACACTTTTTGCACTTGTGTTAGTGTTGAAAAACCACTTTTTGCACTTGTGTTAGTGTTGAAAAACCACTTTTCGCACGTGTGTTAGTGTTGAAAAAACCACTTTTCGCACTTGTGTTAATGTTGAAAAACCACTTTTCGCACTTGTGTTGGTGCAGGAAACCACTTTTGCACTTGTATTAGTGTGGAAAAAACACTTTTCGCACTTGTGTTAGTGTTGAAAAACCACTTTTTGCACTTGTGTTAGTGTTGAAAAACCACTTTTCGCACTTGTGTTGGTGCAGGAAACCACTTTTGCACTTGTATTAGTGTGGAAAAAACACTTTTCGCACTTGTGTTAGTGTTGAAAAACCACTTTTCGCATTTGTGTTAGTGTTGAAAAACCACTTTTCGCACTTGTGTTGGTGCAGGAAACCACTTTTGCACTTGTATCAGTGTGGAAAAAACACTTTTTGCACTTGTGATAGTGTTGAAAAACCACTTTTCGCACTTGTGTTAGTGTTGAAAAACCACTTTTCGCACTTGTGTTGGTGCAGGAAACCACTTTTGCACTTGTATTAGTGTGGAAAAACCACTTTTTGCACTTGTGTTAGTGTTGAAAAACCACTTTTCGCACTTGTGTTAGTGTTGAAAAACCACTTTTCGCACTTGTGTTGGTGCAGGAAACCACTTTTACACTTGTATTAGTGTGGAAAAACCACTTTTCGCACTTGTGTTAGTATTGAAAAACCACTTTTCGCACTTGTGTTAGTGTTGAAAAACCACTTTTCGCACTTGTGTTAGTGTTGAAAAACCACTTTTCGCACTTGTGTTGGTGCAGGAAACCACTTTTGCACTTGTATTAGTGTGGAAAAAACACTTTTCGCACTTGTGTTTGTTGAAAAACCACTTTTGGCACTTGTGTTAGTGTTGAAAAACCACTTTTCACACTTGTATTAGTGTTGAAAAACCACTTTTCGCACTTGTGTTGGTGCAGGAAACCACTTTTACACTTGTATTAGTGTGGAAAAACCACTTTTCGCACTTGTGTTAGTATGAAAAACCACTTTTCGCACTTGTGTTAGTGTTGAAAAACCACTTTTCGCACTTGTGTTGGTGCAGGAAACCACTTTTGCACTTGTATTAGTGTGGAAAAAACACTTTTCGCACTTGTGTTAGTGTTGAAAAACCACTTTTGGCACTTGTGTTAGTGTTGAAAAACCACTTTTCGCACTTGTGTTGGTGCAGGAAACCACTTTTGCACTTGTATTAGTGTGGAAAAAACACTTTTCGCACTTGTGTTAGTGTTGAAAAACCACTTTTGGCACTTGTGTTAGTGTTGAAAAAACACTTTTCGCACTTGTGTTGGTGCAGGAAACCACTTTTGCACTTGTATTAGTGTGGAAAAAAACACTTTTTGCACTTGTGATAGTGTTGAAACACCACTTTTCGCACTTGTGTTAGTGTTGAAAAACCACTTTTCGCACTTGTGTTGGTGCAGGAAACCACTTTTGCACTTGTATTAGTGTGGAAAAAAACACTTTTTGCACTTGTGATAGTGTTGAAAATACACTTTTCGCACTTGTGTTAGTGGTTGAAAAACCACTTTTCGCACTTGTGTTAGTGTTGAAAAACCACTTTTCGCACTTGTGTTAATGTTGAAAAACCACTTTTCGTACTTGTGTTAGTGTTGAAAAACCACTTTTCGCACTTGTGTTGGTGCAGGAAACCACTTTTGCACTTGTATTAGTGTGGAAAAAACACTTTTTGCACTTGTGATAGTGTTGAAAATACACTTTTCGCACTTGTGTTAGTGTTGAAAAACCACTTTTCGCACTTGTGTTAGTGTTGAAAAACCACTTTTCGCACTTGTGTTAATGTTGAAAAACCACTTTTCGTACTTGTGTTAGTGTTGAAAAACCACTTTTCGCACTTGTGTTGGTGCAGGAAACCACTTTTGCACTTGTACTAGTGTGGAAAAAACACTTTTTGCACTTGTGTTAGTGTTGAAAAACCACTTTTTGCACTTGTGTTAGTGTTGAAAAACCACTTTTCGCACGTGTGTTAGTGTTGAAAAAACCACTTTTCGCACTTGTGTTAATGTTGAAAAACCACTTTTCGCACTTGTGTTGGTGCAGGAAACCACTTTTGCACTTGTATTAGTGTGGAAAAAACACTTTTCGCACTTGTGTTAGTGTTGAAAAACCACTTTTTGCACTTGTGTTAGTGTTGAAAAACCACTTTTCGCACTTGTGTTGGTGCAGGAAACCACTTTTGCACTTGTATTAGTGTGGAAAAAACACTTTTCGCACTTGTGTTAGTGTTGAAAAACCACTTTTCGCATTTGTGTTAGTGTTGAAAAACCACTTTTCGCACTTGTGTTGGTGCAGGAAACCACTTTTGCACTTGTATCAGTGTGGAAAAAACACTTTTTGCACTTGTGATAGTGTTGAAAAACCACTTTTCGCACTTGTGTTAGTGTTGAAAAACCACTTTTCGCACTTGTGTTGGTGCAGGAAACCACTTTTGCACTTGTATTAGTGTGGAAAAACCACTTTTTGCACTTGTGTTAGTGTTGAAAAACCACTTTTCGCACTTGTGTTAGTGTTGAAAAACCACTTTTCGCACTTGTGTTGGTGCAGGAAACCACTTTTACACTTGTATTAGTGTGGAAAAACCACTTTTCGCACTTGTGTTAGTATTGAAAAACCACTTTTCGCACTTGTGTTAGTGTTGAAAAACCACTTTTCGCACTTGTGTTAGTGTTGAAAAACCACTTTTCGCACTTGTGTTGGTGCAGGAAACCACTTTTGCACTTGTATTAGTGTGGAAAAAACACTTTTCGCACTTGTGTTAGTGTTGAAAAACCACTTTTGGCACTTGTGTTAGTGTTGAAAAACCACTTTTCACACTTGTATTAGTGTTGAAAAACCACTTTTCGCACTTGTGTTGGTGCAGGAAACCACTTTTACACTTGTATTAGTGTGGAAAAACCACTTTTTCGCACATGTGTTAGTATTGAAAAACCACTTTTCGCACTTGTGTTAGTGTTGAAAAACCACTTTTCGCACTTGTGTTGGTGCAGGAAACCACTTTTGCACTTGTATTAGTGTGGAAAAAACACTTTTCGCACTTGTGTTAGTGTTGAAAAACCACTTTTGGCACTTGTGTTAGTGTTGAAAAACCACTTTTCGCACTTGTGTTGGTGCAGGAAACCACTTTTGCACTTGTATTAGTGTGGAAAAAACACTTTTCGCACTTGTGTTAGTGTTGAAAAACCACTTTTGGCACTTGTGTTAGTGTTGAAAAACCACTTTTCGCACTTGTGTTGGTGCAGGAAACCACTTTTGCACTTGTATTAGTGTGGAAAAAACACTTTTTGCACTTGTGATAGTGTTGAAACACCACTTTTCGCACTTGTGTTAGTGTTGAAAAACCACTTTTCGCACTTGTGTTGGTGCAGGAAACCACTTTTGCACTTGTATTAGTGTGGAAAAACCACTTTTCGCACTTTTGCTAGTGTTAAAAAACCACTTTTCGCACTTGTGTTAGTGTTGAAAAAACCACTTTTCGCACTTGTGTTAGTGTTGAAAAACCACTTTTCGCACTTGTGTTGGTGCAGGAAACCACTTTTGCACTTGTATTAGTGTGGAAAAAACACTTTTCGCACTTGTGTTAGTGTTGAAAAACCACTTTTCGCACTTGTGTTAGTGTTGAAAAACCACTTTTCGCACTTGTGTTGGTGCAGGAAACCACTTTTGCACTTGTATTAGTATGGAAAAAACACTTTTTGCACTTGTGATAGTGTTGAAAAACCACTTTTCGCATTTGTGTTAGTGTTGAAAAACCACTTTTCGCACTTGTGTTGATGCAGGAAACCACTTTTGCACTTGTATTAGTGTGGAAAAACCACTTTTCGCACTTGTGTTAGTGTTGAAAAACCACTTTTCGCACTTGTGTTAGTGTTGAAAAACCACTTTTCGCACTTGTGTTAGTGTTGAAAAACCACTTTCGCACTTGTGTTGGTGCAGGAAACCACTTTTGCACTTGTATTAGTGTGGAAAAAACACTTTTCGCACTTGTGTTAGTGTTGAAAAACCACTTTTCGCACTTGTGTTAGTGTTGAAAAACCACTTTTCGCACTTGTGTTGGTGCAGGAAACCACTTTTGCACTTGTATTAGTATGGAAAAAACACTTTTTGCACTTGTGATAGTGTTGAAAAAACCACTTTTCGCACTTGTGTTAGTGTTGAAAAAACCACTTTTCGCACTTGTGTTGGTGCAGTAAACCACTTTTGCACTTGTATTAGTGTGGAAAAACCACTTTTCGCACTTGTGTTATTGTTGAAAAACCACTTTTCGCACTTGTGTTAGTGTTGAAAAACCACTTTTCGCACTTGTGTTGGTGCAGGAAACCACTTTTGCACTTGTATTAGCATGGAAAAAAACACTTTTTGCACTTGTGATAGTGTTGAAAACCACTTATCACACTTGTGTTAGTGTTGAAAAACCACTTTTCGCACTTGTGTTGGTGCAGGAAACCACTTTTGCACTTGTATTAGTGTGGAAAAAACACTTTTCGCACTTGTGTTAGTGTTGAAAAACCACTTTTCGCACTTGTGTTAGTGTTGAAAAACCACTTTTCGCACTTGTGTTGGTGCAGGAAACTACTTTTGCACTTGTATTAGTGTGGAAAAAACACTTTTTGCACTTGTGATAGTGTTGAAAAACCACTTTTCGCACTTGTGTTAGTGTTGAAAAACCACTTTTCGCACTTGTGTTGGTGCAGGAAACCACTTTTGCACTTGTATTGGTGTGGAAAAACCACTTTTCGCACTTGTGTTAGTGTTGAAAAACCACTTTTCGCACTTGTGTTAGTGTTGAAAAACCACTTTTCGCACTTGTGTTGGTGCAGGAAACCACTTTTGCATTTGTATTAGTGTGGAAAAAAACACTTTTTGCACTTGTGATGGTGTTGAAAAACCACTTTTCGCACTTGTGTTAGTGTTGAAAACCACTTTTCGCACTTGTGTTAGTGTTGAAAAACCACTTTTCACACTTGTGTTGGTGCAGGAAACCACTTTTGCACTTGTATTAGTGTGGAAAAAACACTTTTCGCACTTGTGTTAGTGTTGAAAAACCACTTTTTGCACTTGTGTTAGTGTTGAAAAACCACTTTTCGCACTTGGGTTGGTGCAGGAAACCACTTTTGCACTTGTATTAGTGTGGCAAAACCACTTTTTGCACTTGTGTTAGTGTTGAAAAACCACTTTTCGCACTTGTGTTGGTGCAGGAAACCACTTTTGCACTTGTATTAGTGTGGAAAAAACACTTTTTGCACTTGTGATAGTGTTGAAAAACCACTTTTCGCATTTGTGTTAGTGTTGAAAAACCACTTTTCGCACTTGTGTTGGTGCAGGAAACCACTTTTGCACTTGTATTAGTGTGGAAAAACCACTTTTCGCACTTGTGTTAGTGTTTGAAAAACCACTTTTCGCACTTGTGTTAGTGTTGAAAAACCACTTTTCGCACTTGTGTTAGTGTTGAAAAACCACTTTTCGCACTTGTGTTGGTGCAGGAAACCACTTTTGCACTTGTATTAGTGTGGAAAAAACACTTTTCGCACTTGTGTTGTTGTTGAAAAACCACTTTTCGCACTTGTGTTAGTGTTGAAAAACCACTTTTCGCACTTGTGTTGGTGCAGGAAACCACTTTTGCACTTGTATTAGTATGGAAAAAAACACTTTTTGCACTTGTGATAGTGTTGAAAAACCACTTTTCGCACTTGTGTTAGTGTTGAAAATCCACTTTTCGCACTTGTAGTGGTGCAGGAAACCACTTTTGCACTTGTATTAGTGTGGAAAAACCACTTTTCGCACTTGTGTTAGTGTTGAAAAACCACTTTTCGCACTTGTATTAGTGTTGAAAAACCACTTTTTGCACTTGTGTTGGTGCAGGAAACCACTTTTGCACTTGTATTAGCATGGAAAAAACACTTTTTGCACTTGTGATAGTGTTGAAAAACCACTTTTCACACTTGTTTTAGTGTTGAAAAACCACTTTTCGCACTTGTGTTAGTGTTGAAAAACCACTTTTCGCACTTGTGTTAATGTTGAAAAACCACTTTTCGTACTTGTGTTAGTGTTGAAAAACCACTTTTCGCACTTGTGTTGGTGCAGGAAACCACTTTTGCACTTGTACTAGTGTGGAAAAAACACTTTTTGCACTTGTGTTAGTGTTGAAAAACCACTTTTTGCACTTGTGTTAGTGTTGAAAAACCACTTTTCGCACGTGTGTTAGTGTTGAAAAAACCACTTTTCGCACTTGTGTTAATGTTGAAAAACCACTTTTCGCACTTGTGTTGGTGCAGGAAACCACTTTTGCACTTGTATTAGTGTGGAAAAAACACTTTTCGCACTTGTGTTAGTGTTGAAAAACCACTTTTTGCACTTGTGTTAGTGTTGAAAAACCACTTTTCGCACTTGTGTTGGTGCAGGAAACTACTTTTGCACTTGTATTAGTGTGGAAAAAAACACTTTTCGCACTTGTGTTAGTGTTGAAAAACCACTTTTCGCATTTGTGTTAGTGTTGAAAAACCACTTTTCGCACTTGTGTTGGTGCAGGAAACCACTTTTGCACTTGTATCAGTGTGGAAAAAACACTTTTTGCACTTGTGATAGTGTTGAAAAACCACTTTTCGCACTTGTGTTAGTGTTGAAAAACCACTTTTCGCACTTGTGTTGGTGCAGGAAACCACTTTTGCACTTGTATTAGTGTGGAAAAACCACTTTTTGCACTTGTGTTAGTGTTGAAAAACCACTTTTCGCACTTGTGTTAGTGTTGAAAAACCACTTTTCGCACTTGTGTTGGTGCAGGAAACCACTTTTACACTTGTATTAGTGTGGAAAAACCACTTTTCGCACTTGTGTTAGTATTGAAAAACCACTTTTCGCACTTGTGTTAGTGTTGAAAAACCACTTTTCGCACTTGTGTTAGTGTTGAAAAACCACTTTTCGCACTTGTGTTGGTGCAGGAAACCACTTTTGCACTTGTATTAGTGTGGAAAAAACACTTTTCGCACTTGTGTTAGTGTTGAAAAACCACTTTTGGCACTTGTGTTAGTGTTGAAAAACCACTTTTCACACTTGTATTAGTGTTGAAAAACCACTTTTCGCACTTGTGTTGGTGCAGGAAACCACTTTTACACTTGTATTAGTGTGGAAAAACCACTTTTCGCACTTGTGTTAGTATTGAAAAACCACTTTTGGCACTTGTGTTAGTGTTGAAAAACCACTTTTCGCACTTGTGTTGGTGCAGGAAACCACTTTTGCACTTGTATTAGTGTGGAAAAAACACTTTTCGCACTTGTGTTAGTGTTGAAAAACCACTTTTGGCACTTGTGTTAGTGTTGAAAAACCACTTTTCGCACTTGTGTTGGTGCAGGAAACCACTTTTGCACTTGTATTAGTGTGGAAAAAACACTTTTTGCACTTGTGATAGTGTTGAAACACCACTTTTCGCACTTGTGTTAGTGTTGAAAAAACCACTTTTCGCACTTGTGTTGGTGCAGTAAACCACTTTTGCACTTGTATTAGTGTGGAAAAACCACTTTTCGCACTTGTGTTATTGTTGAAAAACCACTTTTCGCACTTGTGTTAGTGTTGAAAAACCACTTTTCGCACTTGTGTTGGTGCAGGAAACCACTTTTGCACTTGTATTAGCATGGAAAAAACACTTTTTGCACTTGTGATAGTGTTGAAAACCACTTTTCACACTTGTGTTAGTGTTGAAAAACCACTTTTCGCACTTGTGTTGGTGCAGGAAACCACTTTTGCACTTGTATTAGTGTGGAAAAAACACTTTTTGCACTTGTGATAGTGTTGA